>NW_009935334.1:0-220 GCF_000696875.1 Nestor notabilis | reverse complement strand
GCGGGGGCCGCCCCCTTCTGGGTGCAACCCGCCATTGATGGGCACTTACCCTGCCTCAGTATGAACTTTCTTTCTAAAGTGTGTCCCTGAAACAGCAAGTATGTTTGTTTTATTTAGCCGCTGCCAGCAAACAACTTCAGCATCGAAAAGTTAAACTACTGTTATTTTTCCGTGTGTGTGACCAATTAAACAGCCGGCTGCCCATACAGCTCTCTGAGGT
>NW_009935333.1:176306-176639 GCF_000696875.1 Nestor notabilis | reverse complement strand
AAGGAGGAAACAGCAAGCACCCAAACGGGCTGCAGGTAAGGAGAAGCCATCCACTACACAGCCTCTGTCCCTCTACTCCTTCCAATCCTACCCCCCATCTTTATTATTATTTAGGGTCACCCTTGCTTTTCCGGGCTGGATCTTTATTTATTTATCCCCCCTCCCCCTCCCTTTCCCTTCCTAACTCCGCGGAGCCAGTTTCGGTCCCGATTGCCAAGAGCTTTGCTTTGACACGGGCTGGCCCCTCCGCCGCCCGCCGCGCTCTTCCCGCTGCCTCCGGTGCCTCCGGTACCTCCGGTGTCTCCCGCCCCGAGCCCCTCCTGCCCCGGCCCA
>NW_009935333.1:175620-176287 GCF_000696875.1 Nestor notabilis | reverse complement strand
CGCCCCTTCCTCCCGGCCCCTCTCCCTTCCCGAGCCTCCCATCTGCTTCCCGCTCCAGTCCCCACCGTCGTTTGGGTTTTTTTCCCCTTTCTAATTCCCCCCTCCCGGTGGTTTTTGGTTTTAAAACGCGTGTTTCGCCAAGTGGGTCGGTGCGGTTAATCTTTTATTTCGCTGTGTTTCTGGTGGCAGCGCTGGCCGGGTGTGTGTGTATATGTGTATGAGCGTTGTGTCTGCCTGAAATAGTACAGGGACTGTCTCTGCTGATGAACCCGGTGGGGAAGTTCAGCCTTTGATCATCAGTGGTGAAAATTGCAACAGGAAATAAAATGAAACGTTTTGACTGTTAGAAGACAATCCGCATTTTCAAATCAAATCCTTCTTTTGTTTTGTAGCCGAGTTGATACATTTGCACATGCCAAATGGTTTTGCAATTTATTTTTTATTTTATTTTAATTTTTTTTTTTTTTAAGCACAAGATAGTTTGTAACTTTGGAAGTGTTTTGTTTTGTCGTTTGTAGGGCATTCTTGGTCTTTTGGGGGCCAAAAAAAAGAAACAGATGAGTGGGCCTGTATAGTAAATCTTTTCAAAGAGTTTTCTTTCAGGCTGCTTAATTGCTTTTTTTTTTTTTTTTTTTTTTTTTTTTTTTTTGGTGGGGGGGTTTTTTTT
>NW_009935333.1:164245-175500 GCF_000696875.1 Nestor notabilis | reverse complement strand
CAATATGGAAGTTCATTTTTCTTCTGCCAGACCCACCCACTGAAAAATCAGCTTTCCAGTTGATTGCCAGCTTTGATTTGACATTTGATTGATCACCTGTCATCTTGCTGCCTTTGATCTATTCATTCTTGATATATATCAATAAATCACTCACCATGGTAACCCAAGTGCCAATGACGTAAGGCTTGCCCTCTAGATTCTCTTAGCCAGACATGCACAATTATTATCTTGTTTGGCTTTTAATGTAGGCGGGGCTATGTGCTTCCCATCTTCTCCCCGAAGTAATTTAGTTTATATTCCATTACCTTCTCATGGATTTAGGGGTTTTTTTTTTTTTTTTTTTTTTTTTTGTATCCTTCATCAGATTAGTTCTTTAAAGAAAACTCATATTTTATGGTTTCAGTTTAAAAACGGTTTGCTAATTTTTCCTCTCCTTTCTGAATATTTTCTAGGTGTAGAATATTATATGTAGGACAAAATGTATGGGCAACTTTAGTGGCATACTTGAATAAACTTTGAAAAGTAGTGCTCGGGATTTGTTCAGGGGTAAATGATATTTCAGAGAATCTGGGACATGTGTAACTTTTATAAACTTGCCCATTTTGCCGTGTTCACGTAGGTGTAGGACAATGGTGTGCAGGCAGAGCCTTTTGGGATGTGACCAATGAATGTACCTATGCAGGTTGCTTGTATGATTCCTGGCAGCAAAGATCCCCTTGAACCATAAATAATAGCTGAGCTAGAAATGCATATATATATATATATACACACACACACACCTATATATATGTATTCAGAAGAACTCTCTGATGGGTTGCTATTATTGTTTTATTCACAAAGAGGTTATATCTGAATAAGGCATTAACATTCTCAACTTGCAGGATAAATAGCTGGTTTTTTCATGGATGCTGATCATCACAGTGACAGTGCTAGAATTGCTCCTTTTTTCTCTCTGTCAAGAGGATGAAGCTTCATTTTATTTTGTTTTCAAAGTAGAATTTTCACTTGGAATGTGTGTAGTATCTCTTTGTACAAGGGGGACCCCGTTCTTTTTAGAGGCATAGACTACAGAGTAAGTAATTTTTTGCGAGCAAAGCCCATGCTGTTGTTTCCCGGTATTTCCCTGCTGACAGTACAGAAGATATGTTTTTATGCAGAAACGCTGAAGTATTTTTGAGAATCTTAATAACGAGGGAGAAATTTGAATGGTCACAATTACACCCCCCCCTCCCTTATTCTCAGTATAAAATGTGCATTGCTCTTCAGTGGTGCATTTCTTTGATTGTATTTGTCCTGTGATCAATTTTATTTAAGGTGAGCAAAATACTGCAAATGCAGTCCAGTTGCATCCAGCATAACTGATCTGAAATAGATTTATACATTTGCTATAGTTCTCCTGCTTTGAAGTTGCATTTGTGTGTTTGTAGGGGTGGGGTGGGGGTCTCAAAGAGTAGATGTGCCTCTTGTATGTAGTTCTTAAAACTGACTTTCATTTTCAGGGATAGTACTGAGGTTCTGTTTTGTATAGTGAAAGATACCTCAAAGTGACTGTAGACAGACTGTGCAATAAGAAATGAGTCGCTAATCAGAGCTGATAGCAAAGCTCCTTATTCCTTTTATTTAAAGGAGTTAATACATTATATATTACTTAATTTTCACTTTTATTTATTTTTAGTCGTACAAGTTCAAACGTATCAGTTGCACTGCATTCTGTCTTGATGGCAGCAGAGATACTGAAGAGAAGTTTGCAACTTTTAGCTTCTTTAGATAGTTCACCTCCAACGGAAGAAAAATGATAAGCCTTATGATTCTGGACATGCCTGCTTTTGTCATTGCTTAAAATTAAATACTATGCACAACTGTAAATAATTACTACCATGCACTGACTTTGAAAGCAGGTTTCTAGTTTGATTAATGAATAATGTAAAGCTTAGACAGAACCAGTGAGTGAATCAGAAGTGAAGTCCTGCTGCTAGATGAAAATCTGTCTAGAGAAATATACATGGCAATTTTGTCCTTTTCCATTATTAATTTTAAGCCTTGTATTCCTAAGAAATATATTACAGACCATTGTAATGAAACAAGGTAGTGTAATTGGATAAATGGGGCACTATTTATGTTCGATGATGGGGATTTTTGATCTCAAATTACACTTTTAAAGACACTTAATTTCGCATCAACACCGAAACTATGTCAAATGCATTTTGATCTTTCCAGGGCCAAATCTTTTCTGAATCGTCATTCCTTTTTGAGTTCGTCATTTCCATTTCGGTAATTCTTGAAGCAGATAGTTCCAGCTCTTTATATCAGCGCCTGCTTTAGTATCATACTTCTGTTTACAATAAACAACCTATTTGTGCTGTAGCTTTCAGCCAAAGGGCTTTACAACCTCTGGGCCTAATTCTCCTCTTGCTCAGGTGCAAATCAAAAATAGCTTTACTAGCAGCACCAGTGCAGTTGCAGTTAGTACTGTCTGCTCCTGTGAGTAAGAAGAGACTCAGGCCCAGAAAGTACTTCATCCTTCAATGAAATGCAGCCACCTCTGGGGTAGAAGTCTTGTAACAATTCCATAACAAATGGTAATATATTAACAGAAGGATGGAAAAAGGGTGGGAGCAAAGCAGAATTGCTATTCAGATTTTATTCCTAGGGGTATGAAATAGCTTTCAAACACAATTTCACTGGATTAAACTCTCCTTTCCCCTGCAGCTTGTTTAAATGTGCATATTTTATTTTGTGATCATGAATTGCTAGTTTGCTTTTTTAAACCCGGGAAAGAGGAATCTGAACTTAACACCTTTTCTGGCTGCAATTTTGTATTTCTTCTTTTCTTTCTCTCTCAGCTCCAGCAGGCTATCTAAGGACCAAAGCTCAGGAAAAGTACAGCTATCAGTCAGATATCAGTCGCGTGTATTTTGTTTATTGGAGCTGTAGAATAACACAGTTTTGTTGTTGGAAGGAAGAGTCCTCATAGAGCAGCAAACAGAGGATGGTTAGCAGTCAGTACGTTACAGTTGCAGTTTGCACCTTGGTATTAAAAAGGTTATTTAAAACAGAAACATGTTTAGAAAGTGAAATTCTGCGTCTGCAGAGAGCACAGTGACTGACCAGCTAGGTCTCGTATGTATCTGTGATGAAAGGAAACAATATATACATGTATAAATAACCAAGAGCGCTGTGGTTTTTCAAGTATTATTTGTATCCTTTATTATAGGGGCAATAGAAGCAGGTTCCAAGTAAGCAGTACTGAGTGAAACTGTAGAAATGGCAGAGCTGGTTTGTTTAACCATCCTCTAGAAAAGCAAGTGCACATCAAAACCACCTAAATAGCTCATGCCTCAGAACCTTTCAGTTCCTGTGCACATCACAGTGCTGACAGATGACAGAAAAGCCAAGGTGTTCACACACAAGAAGAGCCTGTAAATCCTGGTTAATTAAGTATATTCCGAAATATACTTTTACAACTAAAGAGGCACCAAAATTAGTCGCCATCTGCATATAAATTCTGGAATTGGCTACTAAGCCCAAAGTTACTATGTAATATTTTCCCATGTCAAAACTCTGGCCTGAACAGGGCAATTTGAAATGACGTTATTTTAGTTACTGTTTCCTTATTTCAGTTTTACTCTCACACATCAAAGCACAGTGTATTATCACTATATAAAGAGTGGGACTCGCCAAGAGTTCAGCCCCTGTGACTGTGAAATAAAAGATGTTTCCATCAGCAAATGACACAATTTTATAGCACTTTTAAAAACATGTTCATTGTCAGAAATTCTTTTGCATAAATGCTCTCCCTCTTCTGTGCTCTCTAATTGAAAAGCTAATTTTCTTCATAACGACAGGATTTTGGTATTTCCTCCCGGAGCTTTCTCCTCCTGATTTTCCCTCTCATTCGCAGCACCCACCTCAGGCAACCGTTTCCCCTAGAAGAGGTCCCTGGCGTTCCTCTGTAGCATAGAGCCAGGGTGAGCTTTTCTCCTGTGATTTTACTTCCCATCCCGGTGAGGACATCACTCCCAGAGCAACTCCAGACTTGCAGGAAAAAAAAAGCTGTCAGTTGCTGTGGCTGCAATTCCCAACTTAGCAGCAGCAGAGGGAATGGAACTGTACTCTATCAATTACAGTTGGAACCAGAGGCTAAACACTTATTGTGTTAAGCTATTGTGCAGATCTTAAGAGCTCAAATGTAAAAAAAATATCATGTCAGCTAGTAGAGGGGAGAATAAGGCCTGGCTCTTCTACTGGATGACGTATTATTAGCAAATGCATGGTAAAATTATTCATATTCCATTTAATGCCTCTCGGGTTGAGACATATGTGCACCATATTATCCGTTAAAAAAAGGGGATCCTATTGATTTTACTGCTAAAATAAGCCTTTGTTTTTCCCTCTTCTCTGGAAAATGAAAATATTTGTGAAGTTTTACCTCTAAAGCGTGCTCATGCGAGCAGAGAGACATTTTCATCTGTCTCCGAACCTGATACAAGAGTCAACTGCAAACACATTACACTCTCAGCTGAAATCTTATATTTCATTTGTGCAAGAGCAGTGATTTTTCATTACCTATTTAATTACAATAATTTACATGAGAGTGGGTCCTGTTCTGCAGCTCTTACTCAGCACTTTGCTTTAGTGAGTAACTGGCCTTTGTAAAGACTGTCTATGTAGGACTGGGCTGTTTAGCTACAAAATTAAATATACATGTTTCTTTACTAATGTTTTGCCTCTGAAGAGGGACCAGATTCTGCCATTAAGCTTTGAATCTAAGGAGAGTTCTGCTTGTAACTTGTGTTACTAGTGTTTGTATGCTATTCTTTTCTGAAGTCTGTATGACGGAGATATTTTGCTTGCTGGGCTAGCCTCACTTCTCAAACATGTTTCCATTTTCTGTGTTAATTATTGAACACTGTTTCTTGGTACTAGCAGATGATACAGTCTTTTAAAGAATCCTTTTTTAACTGGCAGTGTTAATGTGCACAAGAGCAGCAGCTCTCAAATAAATGCATGAAGACGGTTTTGCAAATCGGAAGTCTAAAGTTCCATGTAGTTTTAGGGACTAAAACCAGTTCTTTCTCATTAAGGTGACCTCTCACTTGAGGCTGTTGGATCTTGGCACTGAGTAATTTTTACCATGTTATAATAACGGCTCTTGCAACTCAGAAATTCTTGACAGCGAACTGTGTATTTTTTAAGGTTTCAAGGAGAAACGCATCATAGAAGCACACTGTTTCCCATTAGATTTACACATCCCTCTTAACTGTTGCTGGCTTTTCATCTGTTACCTTGTAAGGTTTTTTCAGGCAAAAAGAAGTGGAAAAACTGGTCTTATGATTTAAGTGTTGCATTAAGTGTTTCATTTAGAAAAATGAAGAGAATCTTTGTTTCCCTAAAAGAAATGTTTTCCTCCTTTACCCTAGGAACAAGAAAGTCACAACAATAGCTTCAAAATGACAGCATTCAATTGTGAAAAATACATAGTTTATAACATGCAGCACCCAACGGTTCCAAGTATTGGTAAAATTCCACAGTTAAATAGAGCAAACAGTACTAAATGTATTTGAAACAGATCCTCTTCAGGTATGCACACATACGTATGCATATGTATGCACACGTACCTGCAAAAAGGAGACAAGTGCCTGCCTGGGAGAGGGATGCACCATTCTTATTGGCAGAAGCTGGAAAGCCCTGTTTTTTAGAGCAGTTTTTAATTATTCCGCTAATATTTTCCCGAATGTTAAAATTCCTGTGATGTTAGGAGTTGTGTCCACTGAAAGTCCTTTGCTAGGGTTTATTTGCTTTAAAACTCCAGGTCCTGGAGTCTGGTGGTTGTATAAGCACCCAATAAGCATTTTAAGAGGAAAATTTATTTTAAACTCCATACTGTGGAGAACTAAGGGACTTGGAAACATTCAGCCTAAAAGTTCTTATGCCAGAAGAAAAATGCCATGATTCTCAAAGTGACTGTTTTTATCATCTCATAATTTACAGCTAATCTCACAATTTTTGAGGTGGAGTTTCATGATTTTTGAATAAACAAGGTTGGCAATATTCCTTTTGACTGATTCCAATGATGAACTGGTGTGTGCGTCTGCATATATAATTATATCTGTACACACACATAATACCAGTAAACAAAATACATGATAAAATGATGGAGTGGAGTTACATGAATAGTAGCTCTGGATTTGTATTACTATAAACAAAGCAGTTGTGAGAGATCAGACCATCGGTTCTTGAGGAGTGGCTTTCAATTGAAGTTTTGTGGAAACTTTTTTTATCGCCAATTAGATCGAGAAAGTTAATAGCCAGTAACTGTTCTTTAAAGTCTAAACACTTGCAGGACCTACAAGGAATGCACAGCCAACCTTTTTTCAGATGTAATCAGGCTCAACTTTGTTGAAAAAAAATTTGCAACTAGCAACATTAATGCTGTATTTTTATTGTATTAATGCAAATGAGATGCTGACTTCTTTCTTTTATCTCCATGGCTTGTATCTATTATAGCTGTATCTTAGTCCTTTCTATGTCTTTTCTCCCTGTGTTCTGGAAACAGCTATCGCCTAATGATACTGAGGCTCATTAAAGTTACTCATGATGCTAAAGAGACTATGGAAGCATCCTTAGCTCTAGATGCCTACAGAAAAGCGAAAGTGCTGAGTATATGGGAAAAACTAACCCACATCAACCCTTCCATTCCCGTTTTGGGAAACCTTTAAAATTAGTAGGTCAAACAGGAAGAAAAATCTTACAGGAAGGATTGTGTACTGGAAAGAACAGGTTGTTTTTAATACATACACATCCCTACCTGACAAAGATAAAAAGCAATAAAGTTTTAAGGAGCTTTCTGGCTCTTCCTGCATCTCTCTCAAAAGACTCATTTAATTGGAAAGCCTGTTGTGCTTGGTTTTATGCATGTATAAGAGAAAAGGAGCAATTTTGCACAAGGCCTAATATTCCAGCACAATATAATCGGAACTCTTTCTGGTTGGTTTTTAAGTCTCTCTGTTCATATAAAATTAAGACCCACTTATCTTAAATTGTAGTAAATCTCATTCAATATTGCTTTCATAACTTAAAAAATGCTGTTAGATATTCCCAAAACAGCTTTGCTGAAGTGATATGTGGTCTGTTATGTGGAATCAGTGCAGAATTTCTATTGAAAAAGGAACAGCACACAGTTCTTGTTTTTAATGAAAAAAATTAAGTACTCTGGAATACCTTGATAACAAAGATTTTTTTCTATTGAAACTCTGCCTAGAGGAGATTGGAATGAAAACCTGCACATCGGTGCAGTTTGATACATGCAGACAGCAAGTCTATTTCTATCACTCATCGTTCACTAAGATGGAATTAATCCTTTTTTGGTAGAAAGATTTTACTCTGAATTTTCCATGTACAAATAATTTTGTCTGAATTACACTGGGAATCACCAGCACAATTCATAAGGCCTGCAATTTTCTTTGTACATATAGGAAGAACTCATTTACTTCCTGCAGCATGAGTGAACTTCACAGAAAAGAGCTGGATCTTTTCATGATGCACAGTTTGTATCGAAGAAGCATAACCTCATACTACCTGGTATATTGGTCTGCCAAACATAATTTTTAATGTGTTTTTTAGCCATATCACAGCATACATAAGCACAGTACAAGTGGCATGTGAAACATTAACACGTGAAAGGAGAAAGAAGCTAAGTAGTTGTATTGATCATCTGTAGCATTAAATGCTAAAAAAATTAAAAGCTTTCTAGTGCTTTTGATTAGCTGTGTGTTTCCTGCTCATATGTATGTGCTTTGTTAGGAAGTGGAGTAATATTTCTCACACTGAGCACCTTTCTCCCAAGGATTTCCTACTAATGCTATGTATGTGCTCCTCAGAATAACCTCAGTGAAGTAGAATATTTTTTCCCCATTTTACAGAAAAGCAAACTGAATCCAGGAGAGTTTAACTGTTTTGCTCCAAGTAAAACAGCACTTGCTCCTAATTCCCTGCTCTAGGTGCTAGATCACATTTTTATTATCAGTACACTTCCAGGAGAGAAAGCCGGGCTGGAGGCTCAAGGCATCCACATGCCTGCTGCTGGGGTGAGAAGAGGGAGCAGCCCAGCTGGGGCACTAGGGAATTGGCCCTGGATGGGGCTGGAAAGGAATTTTCATCCTTTCTGTGCAACTCCCGGTGGCAAAGGAGGCAGCACTTTGCTTGTGTCCAGGAGCTCCCAAAAGTGGAGGACTCACAGTCCGAGAAAGCAGAGCTGTGTTAACTCTGTTAACAAGCCAAGCAAGCTTTACTAGGCGATAGTTTTAGGCAGAATAATTTTGAGTTTTTTACCTTCCTTAAATTGTCTTTAGATGAATTTTTGGTCAGTTACTTTTCCCCCCATATATTGTTCTACATTTCTTTCTCAGACCTGGGATCTTGCTTTGTACTTCTGAGAATATACAATGCATGGCCCTGAGAAATATGAAGAAATTGATCTAATTGTTGCTAAACAAGACATATGCATTTTTCCTTCACCTTCACTGGTGCTTGGGAATCTCTGCTAATAGAGTTTGAGGCTCTAACTTTTGTAAGTCAGGTCCTAAAGTGTCTAAATCCTTAAATGGGCATCTAAAGAAAGACCTGAATTTTCAAAAGCTTTTAGCACCAAGCAGTTCCCATGGACCTTCCTCAGGTTTCTCTCTTGTGTAAACTGGAATTGTAGAGCCTCAATCAAGGGCAGTGTTGTTTTTCTAAAGTGGAGATATATGTATTGCCCCTAGAAGAAATATTATGCAAGTAATAGCCTATGGATTCATTAAGGATTGTTTATGTTTATTTTCACACTGTATTACCTTTCAGGAATGGTCGTTTCAGCCATTATATTGACAGAAGCTCAGAATAAATCTTAGGTAATATAGGGCTAATCTGCCATACCTGGGTGACCGCCTGCTACCCTCTCGAACAGAGGCCAGATTGTTTGGTGCTGAATCACCAGGTAGGGGTTTCTCCTCTGGAGCTCGGGACTTGGGATGCTCTCCCGTGGCTCCTTTTCATGTGGAAATTAATGCTTGCCTCTATTTCTGAATAGTAGGTTATTAGAGTTCGTATGCAAATTCCCAGGATGGGAATTTGTCCCTTTTTGATAATTGATATAATAATACATATTTTTAGTGGTCCAAAGTCCTTGAGCTTGATCCTTGTATATGTAATTTATGTTTATTTCTTACTGTTATTAACTGTAATTTAGTTGTTGGTGCCTTTCATTGCCTTAGATTGAAGGGAGTATCTCTATCCCATTGCCCCTCCATAAACAATGCCCTTATCCTGTATCCTTGCCCAGACATTTCCTAGCCTGTCAAATACTGTCATTTTATTCCTTACAGATCATTCACAGTATGTCTCCTGTTGCACACACAAATAAGGAACAAATGCAATCAGGATGCATCATCGTTTAGCATAACAAATAAAAGCCGATCTGTGCAGATTTCCCTTAAAGTGTCTCTTAATATGTATTGTCAAAATGTCTGAAGATGTCTTTTACTCATAAGTGTTTAATTATTTGTGACAATTAAACTAATATTCAGAGCAGGGAAAAAATGAGGGTATTAAATATTTTCCCTTGTCAAAAACTAACAAAATGTCACCTGACATAGCAAACTCCTTAAATTTCGTATTTCAAACAAACTGAAAAGCCCTTGAACAAAATTACGGGGCCCCATTTCACAACCCTGGATTTTGTACTGAATTTGAGGAAACTGGATTTTTAAAACTAGCCCAGAATTTAAAAGGGACATTGTTAAAGCACATATCAGTAATGAGCAGCTGGATAGTTGATGATTAAAAAGGAGTTTCTATCAATTTTTAAGTATGTGCTGAAATTTACAGCCAATGGCTCCTCTCCTTGCCTGAATCAGGGACTCAGACCTGGGTTGTATAGCCTCAGCTGGTTATTGTTTTACTTGTTCATGAGAAAAAACCAGCTCAAATAACACAGAGCAAGCCATCAACCTTATTTGTGTTCAGAATTATAGATTTATTTTGTTGGTTTTGTCTGATCATCCCTGTAGGCGAATGTGTTGTTTGAACTGGAGAGGCAACATGCTGTGGATGGGGCAGAACAAGTAGCCAACATTGCTGCACAAGACTCAGTGCCTTCACCTGCCTGGCAGCCCTTTAATGTGGTAAAAGCTCAGCTATGTGATAACAAAAAGGGCGAAAAATAACAGGGAAGATCTTGAAAAGAACAAAAAGCCAGCAGAGGCCTTGAGAGCAGTGTTGAATGGATGCTGGAGTACTGCATAGCCTGGGCAACAATAACATCTATGTTATGGGTGCAAACGTTCCTACGGTCCAGTTTGTTTGAGGTTTTCTGTTGAGAGGTTTGATTTCTACTGGTTCTAATGTTCCCAGTTATGAGCTGCTCCATTTCCAGTATCAAAATCTGTGTTTCCCTTCTTAAAACATTCTTCCTGTAATTTAGGGTAGGATGTTATTTGGCAGAAAATTAGAAGACGTACATCAGGGTTTATTTCAAAGCTGTGGGACCGCTGTGCTTTCTGGCAGTGACGTGAACATTTTTCAGAGATGTCTTCTGCTTTCCCTGAGAAAATCCACCCAAATTTGTCTGACTTATAAAGTCTAAAAGTTGCTGTTGCCAAAGAATTTTTAGAAGGTGACACAGCATTCTCCAACGTGCCATCCCCACCACGCATGCTCTGTTCTCGGTTCCTCTTTTTCAATTACATTCCCTTAAAATACGTTTTAGCTGGGGATAAGTAGGACAATTGCTTTCCCTGCTGCAGGGACAACGATGGGTCTGAGCAGTCGAAGGAGAATGAGGAAATGGTCTGTGTTGTGTGTTCAGCTGGGGCCCAGGCCCTGAGATGGGAAGCAGAGAAACTTAGGAAGCAGAGCATGGACAAGCAGGGGTAAAGACAGGAGCAGAGAGAATAAAATTAACAAATATCTGTAGAAAATGGTGATAAAAATGTATACTTGACTTTTTTCCTGGTCAAAGTAGACCATGATATTCAGCATTAGCTCTTGCAGTGAATTCACCCAACAGTTTCTGTCTAGATTAAGACCTGTGTGGAAATAAGTGTGGTTCCATATGTGTGGTTCCACGCTTTCCTCCACTTGCTTTTTGGAAAGCCTGGCCGGGCCCTGGCTTCATGGCAGGCTGGGGATGGATGTGTGCAGGAGTTAATCTGCCTCAGCTGGGAAGAAGGGTGCCGTCTGCGCCTGCGGCGTGAGTGGGACTGCGGAGCGCGAGG
>NW_009935333.1:163920-164198 GCF_000696875.1 Nestor notabilis | reverse complement strand
GGGGGGCCGCGGGCTGCAGCGGGGCGCGCTGGGGTGGCTGCTCAGCCCGGGGGACCTTCGTCTGTGTGGAAAAAGGACCAAAATTCACCTAAAACTTGCCAGAGCTCTGCCCCCTGTGTGTTAAGTGGTGGTGGTGATGTCTTATCCCTGAGGAATTGTGCAGGCAACTCAGGGAGGAACTGTTGAAACAAGGAAAATCCTGATCCCCTGCTAGGAGTCTGGAGGAGATGTGGGCAGCAAGGCTCCGGGCCACACCGTGACTGGTGAGAAATAAACAG
>NW_009935333.1:160777-163670 GCF_000696875.1 Nestor notabilis | reverse complement strand
AGCAAGGCTCCCGGCCACACCGTGACTGGTGAGAACTAAACAGATGTATTGAAGAGTTCAGGCAGCACCGTGAGAGGTTTGTGGAAACCATATACAATCTATAGTAATAACAACATATATGGGGCAGTCGGTATGTTGGTTGTTCGTGCTTGGGCAGCTGCCTAGTGAGTAGCTGGGCTGGCGCGGGGCTGGTGGGTGCCCACTGCCTCAGGTAGGCCAGAACAAAGCCTGGAAGTTACTGGCAGTTAAGTAGCTGTTGTACAAAAGCAAGCAGCTCAGGAGAAAATACAAAGAATAATGCCAGGAGTTTCAACCACAGATACCTGTTTAGATAAAAAGGGCCTGTTAGCCTGAGATCTCATGCTGCAACATGCAAATTGCAAAGGGCTGAGCCCTGTGTCGCTGTGTAACTGCCATTTGCTTCAGCAGGCGCTGGGCCCTTGCAAGTCTAACTTAGATTTTCACTTGGGACAGGGAATTTTCCTTTATTCTATTTTATTTTATTTTATTTTATTTTATTTTATTTTAATTTTACTGCCCTGTGGGAGATCTTTCATACACATTGAATCTTTCTGTCTGAAGTCAGTGACAAAACTTGACCAAGGATCAGCAAGGGCAGAGCAAGTTGCATTCAGGATATTGTAGAGTTTTGTGTCACCTCCAAAGTTTGTACATTAAATAACTAAAATCCTGAGAATGTTAATCTATAAAACAGTCACCCTTCCATTAATCTTTTGCTGTTTCTGTGAACTTACCAGGGATTTTATAAACTTGTGATTTCGGTTAAACAGAGGTAAATCATTTGGAGAAACATTTGCGTGGGGGCAAAGGGATGTTAATGATGCCATCAACATCTGGGTTTCCACTTGTTTGGATTAGGGATATTTTACCTTAATCATTCCCAAACATTTCTGCTAAAATCCCTTTTTTCATTTTTTTATCACCTATGAGGTATAGCCAGGCAGGTTTTCAACCTGTGTGTATCTGTGTGTTAGGGTGAAGTGCCAAAATTGTGAGAATGAGCATACAAACAGTCTGATTTTTATATTTGTCCTCTTCCATCATAGTTGTTTGGAAACATTTTGATTCAGTTAAAATGCACTATTTTCAATGTATAAAGTACGTGCAGGGGAACAAGGGAGTGATTATGAGTTCCTCCAAGGAAATAAGCATCTCTTAGCCATCATCCTACAACTGGGAAAGTTCTAATACGACATCTATATAATTCAACCTAATAATTTTATTTTTTTTTTTACAGTGATGTAATGGGGAGAGTGACCTGGACTTTGTAAAATTTCCCCTACTTACTACACATTCCCAAGGGCAATGTAACATTCTAGACAGTGTTTTATATGCCCTGATTAAAATGTAACATATTTTTGCATTTCCTGTGCAGTGACCTGTTAGTGCTCATAGACAGAACACTTAAAGAACAGTTACAAGGAGACATTTCCAAATGTGCCTAATTTGTGCGAGTTTTTATAACATTCTTATTTCATTTGAAATTGCAGCTGCAGCAGGAACCATTCAGACGGCGCATTGATTTAACTTTTTAATCCACTGTTTTGCTACGTCAAGTAAAATAAATGTTTGTTTTTAGCTCAGTTTTTTTGCATTGCTAAAACTCGTAACTACTTGCTTTGAGCTTGAGATTCTAATGGGAGCTACGTTATCTGAGATTTAAAGCTTGCTTTTTGTAACTGCTTTCTCACAACTCCCCCAAGAAAAAAAAAACGAAAGTACAACTTTAGGAAAATGGCTTTTATATCTCTATCAATTATAGAAACACCAACTGCAGTAGATTACAAATGTGTTTGGCTGATTGTGATATTGTGTGGGGAAAACTGTCACAAGGAACTGGATTCTGTTCTCCCCAACACCACTGGGCTGTCGCACAGCTCCTCGGGCTGCAGCCGGCACTTCTGTCAAAGCTGGAGTGGGCAAGAGCAGGATCTGGCTCTGAGATTGCCAAATTGCATACTGCCAAATCTAGCTCTGTACTTGTGCAGAGTACAAGTGCAGCTTTAGTACAAGTCCTGGCGCTAGGGAAAAAAAGGGAGCTGTCAAATGTGAACACAAGTGCTAACCGTGTGTCGTTGTGTATGCATGTGGTTTTATGTATGCCAAAGCAAAAGCCATACCGATACATCTGCAGCCTGGACCAGAAACCTCTGGGGACAATCACCCCAGTTATTGTTGTTCTTTATTTTTTATCTCCAAGATATTTGTTTACTTTTACTGTCTTGAAGAACAAAGTGGGGGGAAAAGGCACCACAGAACAAAAATTGTTTGAGCAGCTCATAAGGTAAAGTAGCTGGAAGTCATGAAGAAAAGAAAAATGATATCGAGACAGGAAGATGGGCAATTTAGCATTTTTTGTGGTGTTTATGTCAGGAAAAAGTAAGGTATTGAAGTGTGTGCAGGTCATTATCACTCTGCTAATATTGTGGGTAAAAAGGCAGCAACACAAAGGCTTTAAGTTGGCTGCATCTTGGTTACTGTTTCATTTATCTTACTGTGCTTTGGGTCAGTCTGGGAGGATGATGTTGGGCCCTGGTTTATTTTAACAAAGAAAAACTGACATAGCAAAGTTCTGTGTATACTCCACAGTGAAAATGCAATTTTCTATTTTCATTTCTATTTTCATTTAATCCCAGGAATGTTGGCATTTTCCAGTCTGTCAAACAAATGAGTGCACTAGAAGACAGTTAGATGTGTCTGTCTAGTTCATCTATCTAATCTACCTCATTTCTAATGTGCCCATCACCATGATATCTAGGCAAAAAGTATCTGCTCTGATTTTGTTTTTTGTCTTTTTTGGCAGTGGTAACTTAATTGAGTCCTAAGATCTTTCAGATTCATCTGCAAAAATAATAACAAAAACATTATCAGA
>NW_009935333.1:113277-155777 GCF_000696875.1 Nestor notabilis | reverse complement strand
AAATGTTAGAAATGTGAGTGAAGTTGACTCAGAAGCCAGACAAGTCAGCATTTATTCATTGATTTAAAAATCTCACTTACTCACCTAGTTCATGTTTGCTGTTGCCTTCTGCCAGCAAGGCTGTGGCCATATTCAGTGTTGTAGCTGATCTTCTTTGGGGTCCTCGATGCAAAATCAAACATGATAGATCTACACTAAGCAAGATCTCTGTGAACATCCTCTGCAAGCTGGCATATTTCAGAAAATACTAATGAGTGCATTTTTTTTGGCCAGAGTTTGTGCTTATCAGTGTTGCCCATCTATGCCACTGTAGTATTATGTTCAAACAAGTATGATCTGTCCTAAAGCAGTTTCTGTAAACCCAGTGTAAAATGTCTAACATGTATTAGCAAATGCTATAGAAATTCAGTTGCCCCCTCTGACCCAGCATAACCACTCGGGCTGGTGGTATACAGACCCAATTCACTGGTCAGAGGACCATGGCCCAAACTCCCTGTAGAGCTATTAAGACTTGGGAAGGAAGTTAGTTTGCTAAAATTCCCTAATACAGACATGTTACACTGAGAATTTATTCATGGTTAATAGTCAGTTTAATATTCAGTAAAACATTTCCTAGCTTCATTTACCATTCAGCTATCAGTCCAGGTGGCGGTAGCATAGACAGGAGTCCACACATCGCATGTGTCACAGACAACTTGCTGTTCCTGGATCCGGGGTCCAGCTGAACTCAGCCTTCAGCGCTGCCACTCTAAATTCACAGAATTTGGAGACTGACACTATACCTCGGTTTCTCTTCATTGTAACCAGGGCTAGCAGTTATTTAGCAAGAAGCACATTTAGGCCTGCTCTGCTGAAAGGTGTGAACATAATTTATTCCGGTTTCACTTACAAAATGTGAAATCAGTTTTAGGTGGACTCAGAATTTGCTGTTTGATAGTATGACCAAATGTCGTATCTAAATACAAAAGTCAGTTCTATACTCTTAGTCTTTGGCACAGGCTACTGTTTAGGTAAACATATGTGATATCTTATCTGAGCGTGTCAGAAGGTATCTCAGTGTAAATTTCCAAAGCACTGTGGGAAAATGACTAAACTGAATGGGAGATGTATTTCACTCGTGTGTTTTAGCCACAGCATGTTTCATTTAAACAAGTCACATTTGCAACACCTTGAAAATATGCCTGCATGCTTATTTATACTGAAATTCTTTTCCTTCCTGATCTGAAGAAAAGTTCTTTTTATGGAGAGCAGATGTTTTTCAGCTTAATGCATTTTTATGCAAGTGTTTTTGCTTTGTTCAATAATTCTTAAGTACACCTGGGAGTTCCAGAGCATGTAATTGTCCTGCAAGTTCACTTAGAGCCAAGAGATGGCTTTAAGCAGGCTTGTCATTCAGCCGGGGGACATACCAATGGCTCAGTGGCTTCCTGACGAGCCCTTTACTTACGTATTTCTAAACCAATATCTGGGCAGCTTTGCTGAAGATTTATTTTACGCGTTAGGAATATTCAGTCCTTGAGTAAGTGAGTGATCCCAGGTCAGGGTGACACTAACCATGTGAAGAGCTGACCCAGAGCCTACAAAGCTGTGGAGGGGAAATTTGCACTGGGGGAAACTGGTGTAAAGTATTGCTTATACATAAAGCATCCTGGGATCTCCTGTTTTGTTTTGGGTTTTTTTTTTTAGCTATGAATTTTGCTATTCTTCTGAAAAATGGATTTTCATATTCAAACTGTATGAAGTATCTCATTGGGCAATGCAAGAAAAGCCTTTTGTTGGAAAGAAATTTTAGATTTTGAACTTCAAAATATTGGCAAATATGAGTGGATGAGTTATTTGCTCTCTAGTGGTCCATCAACTGCATTTCTAAAGGGCTAATGTGGAAAAAGGTGTGATAAATCTGCGCATTTGTGTTCAGTGTTGTTCTGAAGGAGGAGAGAAACAGGCTGTACTGTGTAGAAGTTCAAACGGAAAATTATTGCTTATGCAAGAGGGGTCTGTAATTACCAGGAAAGTATGCAATCTTGTGAAAATAAATTGCAATAGATATATACATAGATCACAACATTTTCTGCAGCATCAGCTGCTTAAGTTCACATCTCCCAATTTCATTTTGAATTTCAAGTTTGAATCAATCCAAAACTGCAAGGCCCAACTCTTCTGAAATCTCCAAGTTTCATCTGCTTTTGATACAAAACTATAAACCATAAATTGACTTCTCACTTCGTAATGAAACTCCAGACTCAGTGAATATGTGTGCTTTTTGTTTTATTGTAAAAGTTTGCCTTCCTATAGGAGTATGAAAGTATTGCTTTTGCCCCTAAGGCTGAACTTGCATGAACCCAATTTAACGAATTTGCTTTAAATAACTTTCGGTATTCTCTGAGAGCTGCTACAAAAGAAACTGTGTGGTGAATAGTAGGCTATGAATACCCACAAAGAGAAGAATGCACACATAAGCAGGCGGGCACAGAGATTTGCTATTGTAGTTAGCATTTTCAGAAAGAATCAGAACACATCTCTCTTCCACCATAAAAAAAGATTATTTATCAGAGCTTTTAATGGTACTAGGAAGTAGCTCCATTGGAACATGATGAAGAAGCAGACTGCTGGTCAACCACTTTTTAATCTGTCACCCCTGTTTCTCATGTTAAAAATGAGTTTATATTCCATTGGAACTGACCATCAGTTCAAATACTTTGTATTTGCAGTCATTTCCCAAATTTGTTCTTTTGGGCAAGAAATCTAATGACAAATGTGGAAAATCAAGTGTGAACGAACTCCTTCCCTAGGCTGTTTTACGGAAATAACATTTCATGCAAATAATCTCATTAGTGTAAAGATTCTGTTCCCTCGTTTCTACCAGTAACTTAAATTCACATGATTGAGCTGTGAGCTCCTGTGGAAGACACGGGGATTTGCAAGAATGACCATCAGAAGATGTGGCATGAAATAGTCAGAAAGCAGCAAACCCCACATCCCTGGGAGACTGCACCTCATTACAGGGGTGTGCCCCGCATGAGGAGAGGTACCACTCACTCCTGAGCCAGCCAGGCAGGCATTTGTCAAGTGTTTCACAAGGTGGGTTAAAAAAAAAGCTAGATTTAGTGATAAATAATAATGCACTGTCTCCGACATTAAAGGACATCATTGGCTCTCTTCTCTATGGTGTAAATCAATGTAATGTGTGAATCCTTTAAAAGTAACATGGAATTTAAAATGGAAAATATGAGAAGCTAGTAGAATTACTTCTAAAATCATCCGTTTATTATCTAGGTGTGCTTAATAGCCTGCTAGCTGATGAAAAATCATTTGCTAACCCCAAGGAATGGTTCATTTTCCAACTCCATCACTCAGCCATGCATTGGCCAGAGCTTTTAAAAAATATACCTTGTATTACTTCTTTTGTCAATGTCTGGAGATAATTTATAATAGCAATAACTTCCATTAACACACCTACTAAGCAGTTTAGTTAGAACAGGTAAGATTTGCGGGTAGACTTGAGATGTTTTAATAGCAAACCAATTATCCACCAATGATTCCAGCATTTTAAAGTGGTCATCCAGAAGTTAATTCAGTCGTATAGTAATTAATAGGCTCACTTGTTCCATTGTAATCAAGATCCTGTATATAGATTGGCAGGTTTGTTTCTTCTGGACATTCAGGCAAACTTACATTGCTCTGACATTACACTCACACACCCTTAGTTGAATAGCATGAAGGGACCTTAATAAAATTAAATTCTGTTTCCCTTTTCCCTTTTTAATAAATATTTAACATTTTTGCAATAGATTTTTCCAAGCATTCCAAGGCTCTTATCAGAATAGCCTCTTCCAGTTGTGCACACAGCAAATGAGTCAAAGAGTAGCTCCTCTTGGGCTGTCCCACACTCAGGATGTTATAACCCCGTTACGTGTAAGTCAGACTCTCTCACCTTTTGTGGCAATATGTAACTTGCACTCTCCTGTAGAAAGGAACACGAGGTTTATTTTCTGTCTGTATCTAGATGTAGGTGTTTAGGGCAATGGTTTGACAATACAACTGGTTGCAGTGCCAGTGAAAGCACTCTAACGCCTGCCATCCTGGGCGTGCATCTTCTTCTCTTCCTCCTTGCCCACATCTACATTCAGTTTTCCCAGCAACCAGCCAGTTTAGAGTTAAAATGACTGATCAGTAGCCCTACAGAGTAAATTCAGATTAACTGCCTGATCTGGTTTACCATTTGGTCACATGAACACCAGAACGAAGCAAAGGAAGGGCCAGAAACATGTGTGGAGCAGATCTGAGGACATGGAAAACCTCTTTTGGTAGCAATTAGCCACTAGACTTTGTCAGCTGGGTACTAAACAAATGAACCCTCTATAGCTTAGGTTTAAAGAGAGGAGGAACTCCAAGAATGGTCTTAGCAAAGAAACTGCTTTTTATAGATGTGTGTGTTCCTATATGGAGCTTTTAAAGAGTATTTCAGTTTGAAGTATAACAGAGGATAGTTTTAAATTCCGAATATTTTCTTTTGCTCATTTGATATCAGAAGTCTTACTAGTGGGGGTAAAAAAGAGAAAAGAAAAATTGAAACCAAACCTTGAGCATCAAATATCAGATCTAAGATGTTTGTGTCTTAGTGTTTTGACTAAGTTCACATGTTTTCTCTCTTGAATCCAGGTCAAAGATGCTTTTGGCAATCTATGAGATTTGTGCAGAACAGGGAGGGTGTGTTCTGGGCAATTGATGCTGCTGTCCCATAGGTTTGCTGCACACTGTTGTTATGCTTAATTGGTAAGCGCCACATTCAGTCATGTTCGGTTCAGGGATCATATTTTTTTCTGTTTCTTGAGCATGATTACATTTTTTGTAATTTACATTTTTAGCCACTAAACAGTGATACATTATATTTAGAAAATGAGATGCTCTGAGTGTTAGCAAGATGTGACAGTGACAAATCTTATGAACGTTAATACTGAAACCTATCACAGTTCAAGTCCCACTTGCTGTATTATAGCTTAGTCTAAGGTTTGGGAGGGGGAATGTTCTAGTTATCAAGTTGTCATTGTTCAAATGCCATTTTTTGCTCAATTTAAAAACAATATGCAATTGTAGAAGCTGTATTTAGTGGTTATGAAACCTTCAGAAGAAAGTACAAAGGAAATGTCACTTCCCCAAAGGTCACAAATAAGTCACAGATTAGCAGCTTTTGCGGTGTGTCCTACATATATCTTGTGCTTATGTAGTCAGTACAAACGCATAGCCAGTGCCTGAGCTCCCTGAGTTTGTACCATTAACGTTAAGTGACTGTCAGAGTTTCTATTGCCATCACCCTTTCAGGGATTTATCACTCTTTTCTAATACCTGGCTCCAGGCTAAAAATTGGCATACAAGAAAGCAGATTTGGTTTAAAGATAGACTGAAGCTGCAGGAGCAGGCAGAGTTGCTCTCTGGCTTCGCAGCTCTGTTTTCAACAGCGCACCTGAGAGGGAACCTGGGGATTTGAGTCTCCTAGTGGTACCCAGGGGAAGGGCTTAGGATCGTTCTCTCCTCAGATCCCGTTTGCCTACAGGAGATGCTGGATTTCAGCACCAGGCCCTGGGTCTGCAGTGTCAGCAGGTTCAGTGGCCCAACAGTCACCTTGAGCATGATTAGGAAGCAATGTTGTTGTTACACAACTTATTACTTTGGATTGAAAATCCTGCATACAACAGGCCTTTGACCTAATGAGGGACCAGGACTAGTATTCCTCTAGTAAGTGGGGGTTCTAAAATTAAAACCCTAGATAAAATGCATAATAATAACTGCAATGGAGGTAAAATAGGACATGGATCCACAAAGCACAAGCTGTTTTCTTATGTCTGCTGGGATAGTAGAGATACTGCTTGTCCCCCATGCAAGAAGACCCACAGATAACAGCATAGGCACTTGGTATATGGTCATTAGATGCCTGAATGTCCTCGTTACTTCCTTTACAATGAGGTTTTGTCCTGACACTTTCTGTCTGCAGTTCCCCTATGATAAAATCCCTCAACACCCTTTTTTCATTCCTATTTCATCCTGCCCAAAGTGTGGTAAATTCTTAGGAGAAAGCAAAGAAAAAAAATCTTTGTGCTAGAGACTTTATAATCTGTAGGTTACACCCTGTAAACTTTCCAGCCTGGATGTGTGTTTCTGTCTGACTACCCCTCCCAGGACTTACCCCAGATACATGTTACTGGGGGACATAGATGGTGGTGGGGTGTCCCCATGGTGTGATGGGCTGCAGACACTACCTTGTTACTTACTCATGGGGCAGGGCCAGCACACTGTCCTGAGCCACTGCGTAGTGCTGTTTGGCAGTGCATGGGTGGGAGCTCACACTCTGGGCTGACATCTGAGATCATCATGACTTCTCAGGAGCTCCTCATTTATGGTCCTTCGTGTCAATATTCAGCGGGCTAAGGGTTCACAGTAACACACATTGACACATTAGAGACCTTATTGTTCTGTCTAGCCAATCATCCACAAATTGTGAGAGGTCTACATGCATCATTAAAAAAATATAAATAGGAAGCAGGGAAGCAGGTATGTATTCATGTTAAAAGTCTGGACATAGATGCATGCCAGCTAAACAAATGCACAGTTAAAGCTGTAATTTACCCAGCCTACCTTTGTAATAATCACAAGCACAAGGGAACAGATTGAATGCAGAGTGGAAGCACTAGCTCTGCATGTTTTTGATATTAAGGGGGGGATGGGGGTTGCAAGACCCTTAACATTGTTTTGACCTACCATTTTTTATGTTAACAGTGCTTCTATGTTGTTACCCCATGCTATAGTGTGTGATAATATGTGAAACAGCTTGGTATTTAAGTTAGTGCTCAAGTTCATTGTGGGTGTGCTATCTGCATGCATTTATAATTCACTTAAAACTATTTCCAAATATTCTATATAAAATTCATTGATCTTCTGTTTTGAAAATAAAAACAAAATCATGCATTTGTTTTGTGTTGTTTGCTTTGTATTTTTTTAAATAAAAAACAGTTACAGTAAACAGTAAAATATGCTAAATTTGCACATTGTAACTGCTGGAAAGATTTCTGAGTCTTTGTGTACCGCAGTTATTTTGGTATTAGTTGACATTGCTAGATAGAGGCAGCACAGATATATCTGCTTTGTTAGAGCTGGTATTTCTAGCAGCTGGAGTTTCTACCTTTTGTCTACAGCAATCTATCATGACTGTATTTCAGACTACAAATTTTTCTAAGAGGAAACAAAGCAGATAGCATCCTTTAGCAGGCGTAAGTCCAACAAATGTCAAACTCTGAACAACATTACTTTGTGTCTCTATTTAACATTAAAGCTGATGGCTTTTTGACAGGTTTATAGCTGACAACTTCCATAGCCAGTCATGCAGTTTGAGCTAATTTGATGAATCAACTTGATGTTCTATAGTCCCAGTTGGCTTCAATAGCGTATGTGCTCAATTTTCTGCTGGAGGTCAAAAATAAGCTTTGAAATTTGGCTAATCCCATCACATCCGCAGAACATGTCTGGTGGAATAATCTTTGGACATGAAGTCTTGACTAATGCCAGCAATAGGAAGGAAAACTTAGTAATTTCATTAGACCCATCAATCATGAATCATGTAGGCACAGCAATCAGGGGTCTCATGTCCAGCAATTTACTTGTAAGCTTTCAAATGCTTTAGTGGTTAGGGTAGGAGGAGGAACATTCCTCAAGTCTGGGTCTTGTTCTAGAGGAAAATGGGTCTTATTGTTAATCTACATTTGGCACGAACGCTGACTGAGTGGTGATGAGGAGGGAGAATGCAAGGATTTTTTAATTATGTCTTTCCTGAAAAGATGGGCTCTGCCATGGCAGTGGTATATGTTAGAAATGTCTTGCGCTGTGCTGGTTTTAGAATTGCAATTTTTATGGTAAAATCATTACTAGTCGTAGACTGAAGCGTCTCAGATAACTGAGCAGCAGTAAATGCATTGAAACCTCTAACACATGCTTTAACAGATTTCCCCATCCAATGTATTTGGTCCTTATTCATTTCTTAATGGGTTTTAGGTGTAGAAATTTCAGTCTAACTTGACGCTTTCACTTCTGGGCATTAACATCACTCCACAGTGGAAACTAAAAGCTTCAGCTTTCACGATGGCTTGGCATTGAAAAGACACACACAGCTAAATGCTTCTGCGTTCTGTCATGCTTTGGTAAAACACAGTCATGGTCACTTAAAGATCCAATACCACTGTCCTTGATTGCACAGGGTGCCCATGGTGACTGATAGGTGCTCTAGCTCTCTCCCAGCATGCCAGTATTAGGCAATAAAAGTATTGCTTTCTCGAGACACAAACTGGTAGCCTCTGCAGACTGGTCCCTGGCAGCAACAAGAACATGTATGGGTGAATATACCTGGCAGGAGCAGCGCTGGTGCTGCATGACACTTACCAATGTGTTGGTCAGATAAGAAGAGTCTGCTAGTGTTAATTTCTGGTTTTATCTTGTCTTAAATGTGGTTTTAACTATACGTTTGGCAGATCCGTTGGATGTTCAATGCAAACACTGGGGATTTGGCTTTTTGGTATGTGCACTAGATTTTGGGGAGTGGGAAGATCTTCCGCTGTAATGTCCTGAGTACCAAAGGGAGTGAGACCTATGAGCTACACATAATTTGTGATTTGACTCCCATGACACAGTGAGTGCTGGTGTGCTTACTGCTGCTGGAAGGAAGTCTCCACAGCAGGAAGAAGTACTGAGGCCAACATTGCTAAGTCATCTTGGGCAGAACTCAGATACTTCTTGCGCTTGGGTTGTGGTTCTCTTAAATGGAGTTATTTTCCTTCAATGCAATAACGATTCCTTTTCTGCCTGGGAGCCTCCCAGAGGTCTTCTCTCTATCTGAATTATCTTGTATGTGTCTTGTGACTTTCAGCCATGAAAAGATTTTGATGTGCACTTGGAAAGGCTCTTGGCAATACCTGGTACAGAGTGTAGGGGCAAGGAAGAAGGCCTGCAGAGCTGTCCTGATCCAAGTAATCCAGATCTGACAGAAACACCCACATTGCTACACTTCTGCTTCCGGTTGCCTGTGTCTTATGATGAGGAAGGAACAATGTTTGAATTCCCATTTCTGTTCTTATGCTACACTTGGGAGGCAGAATGAGGTACTGTGAGAGGACTTTCTTGTTCAGACAATACTGGCCTTCAAAATTGTCTGCATTTTCTACCATCTTTACACACACACTCACATATATATATAAAATGTATGTATGTATATGTGTTTGCGTGCATGTGTATTTGTTTAATGTAGGAGCCCCTAAGGTGGGATGAAGTGGTTTTCCTGATTGTAGAGCTGATAATGTTCCTACTTTTGCTCTGTGCACTGGCTGCAGCAGCATGTTCCCGTCACCAAGCCCCCTTCACCTCTCTCCTTCACTCATAACACACAAGATAGAGCTGAGATGAGTCATGATCATGGAGCTGTGTTTATTAGCAGCACGAACTGAATCACCAGATTGGATGCAAGAAAAGTATCAGATACATATATATATACACATGCATATGTGTGTATGTGCATACTTTTATATTCTGTTTCCAGTGATTAGGTCTGAACTATTACCAGCACTAAATTAGGCAGCAAACAGATCTAGGTCTGTTTCTCTTTTTCGCTCTGAGTAGTATTTCACGTTACATCAAAGGAGTGGATTTTTAAGAAACACTTTTGATTCTTAACTTGAATTTGTAACAATTTAAATGATTTACAAGGAAAGAATCATTTGATAAGGAATAGCACAGAGTCTGAACATTCATGTGAATACGAAACAGTTCTAACAAAGCTTGGAGACTGGACTTTTTCCTATCATTGCAGAACATGTAATTCCCTTTTTTAACTGCCTCCTTGCTGTATATAAATATGTAATATTAGCCTAGGTTCACCTTTGCCTGTTAGTAACAAATTGTTCTCTGTGTATTCATAACTGACGTTTCTGTGGTCAGTCTGTTTTCCTGAAGTTTCCCAGTGTGCTATTTCAACTTGCTTTTTTTTATTTGGGTATTTAATGAGAAGAAACAGCTCAAATAGCCTGAACTAGTTTTCTCTGAAGAAGCAGTATCGTACTTGGGCTGACTGCAGAGCTGTATATGAATTGCGTCAGCATGTCTTTGTGGGGCCAACTCAGCATCCTTTCTTTGCCTCTTGGATCTGACACTGCACTGATGGGCACGGTGCCAGCTGGTAGCAAATTGGGCCCATCGTTCTTCTCCTTCTGACTGAATCAGCAGCTGTTTGTATTATCAGTTAGGGCACTTCAGCACTGTTGTGGCTACTGCTGGAGTCTCCACAAGTACAGGCACAAAAGCATTTAAAAAGAAAAGAAATATAAGGAGGTTGGTCTTGGGGAGTGTTCCCTGCGTGCATTAAGCATTGTGATTAGCCGTGCTTTACCACCTTATTGATGGTAAGAGAAGGAAATGACATTCTAGCACAAAAATCCTTTGAACTTTACTCAGCCTGGTCTCAAGGGGCTTTTGTGTTTTTGTGTCCATTTTAATTTAAACTTTTCTATGCGTTAGTTCGTGGGAAGTTTGCGACCTGTTTACCAGGTAATCTGATCAACACTGTGACTCACCCTACACTTAACAGAAAAAGAAAAACAAAATGAGACAGAGAGGTGGGGAAGAGCTTTCAATGTTAATATATTTATATTAGTAGTGAATGAAGAAAGAAATTTTCCTTCCTGGAAATAGCTATTTGGTTTATATGCGTAAGATAAAAATCTGACTGTGTACATGGATCACCCTGGTGTGTTTTACCTGGCGTCTCCCAGCTCCCAGGAGCCCGGGGTGCTGAGAACGCTCTGGGGCTTCCCCTGCGCACTGCAGCACTGGCGGGTTTAGTCTGGTGGTTCAGGGTCTGGAGTTTGCTCTGGGGTGCTGAGGTTTGTGGTGTGCCTGTGTGGGGAGGAAGGGAAAGCAGATACAGTTGTGTATCTTCCTGGTCAAAAGTCTACTATGTGGTCTGGACATGTGATGCAAGGAGAAATACATTTGCCATAGCAGAAGGTCCTTTCCTCGCCTGTGTTTTGATGATTCTACAGTGCTTTGTCTGCTTACGTGTTCATAAAACATTATGCATTTGAAAATAGCAGTTTTCTCAATGCCATATGCTGAGAAATCTTAAGTATAGTCTTAAAAATCACTAGTGGCTTAGGAATTTTTTTTTTTTTTTTAATAACACATATTGGATTCTTACAGTTTGCTTTCTACTTTTAGAGCTGGTGTGTTCTTGATTTCAAGCTTTTCCCTGTGACCGTAAAAGCTGCATGCTTCCTCTCTGTTGTTTTCTTGGTTTTTAATGAAATATGAGAGCTTCACAAAACTACAGGACTGAAAGATACAAGCTTTAAAGACAAGTACTAACTATCCTGAGACTAGTGATAAAATAAGTAGATCTGGCTACACTGAAAAATGGTCCTGATTTCACACACAGCCTCTGCCCAGTTACATGCCTGATTTATGTGCAGTTACTTCAGTTGTGCACACTAAAACCAGGGGAATTGCATGGGCAAATGGCTTATCAGGTGTACTTGTGGACAGTTACCAATCCTCCCCATGCACGTTTGGGATGTGCATGTGTTTCGCATAGGCAATTGCAAATTCCATGTATTTGCAGATTTGTCCCATAATAGTTGGCCAAATATTTGTTCTTAGCAGCTACTGTTGCTATATTGTCATATTCATTGCTAGGCTGCTTTGGCACTTACATTCCATACACTTGTCATTTGAAGGGAGCCATAATGCAAACACATTATAAAAAATAAAAGCTGGCATGTCCTATTTTTCCGTTCCCAGTTACAGGCGTTCAGAAAGAGAAGTCAGTGGTTACCCAGGAATTTCTGATCAGCAGATCCCGTTCAGCTATCTCCTGTTGAGTGCTCTGAAGTAAAGGATACAAAAATTGCCAGTCATTTCTTAGCCACTAGTGCAGTGGTTCTCAGAAATGTAGGCATGTATCTTTGGTGACCCAAATCTGCCCAGAATACAAACCTAAAGATTTGTTTTTACATCAGATATTTCCTACCTGACTAACCTGAAATATGCCATACAATTATAATGCTGGGTACTCAAACCTATGATATTACAAACACTGTTTTGTTTTCTGTGTTTGCAACATCATGTAACTATGATTTTCTCTTTTAAACCAAAAAGGAAAACAACTTAAGAATCTTTCTGACATTAGAAGTTACAGAGAGCTGTACTCATGTATCAAAGGACAAAATTTGAACTTAAGTCCTTCAAAAAACCCCATCTGGTAATTCTTAAGTTTCCTTTTTACATATGTAACTAACAGATGCTGCAATGCCTTCAGATTCCTTCCATACCTTCCAAAATACGCACAATGTATGCAGCCATTGTAGGTCTGGAGATTGTATCTGTCAAGACTGGCTGCACGTGCAAGAAACATGATGGTAAAATATGTGGCAAGCATGGGAACTGCATGAACAAGACGTTCTGTGCTTGAACTCTTCAAATGAGTCTGACAGTGGCCAACTGAAGAGTTGATACATTCAGGGAACTACATCTCTTGCCCTAAGAAAATTGGATGACACCAGTATATCATATACCATCCAATTTCTTTCCACATTTTGTCTGAACTACTTCTTATTTGTTACATCAGTTCTAAATACCTTGTACAGCTACAGAGATAATAAAATAGCCTTGAAGGCCGCAGAGCAGGTCAGCTTCTCCTTTGGATGCATCTTAGCTATGCATGTTTGGGTATGGCAGTATTTGTATCTTCTAGAGACAAAATATTCACAGATAAACAAACAAAAAATGAATTTTTGCTCTTTCTAGCAAGGTCGTGGTGGCAAGAAGGGAAATGATAGCACTGGTTTATTGTATTACTGAGCCCTTGAATCTTTCTACATCTTCCCCGGGCCATCTAGTTTCAGGATTTTGACCACATGGTATGTCTGGTTGCCACTTTAATTGAGACTTTGTCCTGTGGCCCCATCCCAATTGTGATCATAAATGTCTCTGTGGCAAATATGATAGTTAATTACATGTTGAGAGAGTGTCTGAAGTCGTAATACCAGTCTTTTCTTTGCTGGCTTTAACTTTTAAATAAAAATAAAAAATACTTATCCACATCTATTGTTCCTCTTTGGATCTACCTGCTGTGTTTCCCTTGCTATGCAGGAGGAGAGGCATCAACTGGTCTTGCAGCCTCTAAGCTACTTCACACTGAGCTTCCCAACTTCATCAGAGTTTTCAGAGGTGCAGCACTTTTTCTTTTTTCTTCTTCCCTGATCTTTTCTTCTCAGTATGTGAGTACTGCAGAGTCTTTCATCACACATCACTGCAGCCCTCAGCTAAGGTTTTGGTCTCAGGGACCAGACACACAGGGAGGGGATGTGTCCACACTGACTGAAGCTGTGTTAGAGCAGGGACTCAGGCTGGCGTCCTCGGTGTTAGACCTTAGCTCTTTTTATTTCTTTGCAGAGCATTATTTACGTATCGGGCAGTGCAGGGCACTTTTGATCTCATTTTAGTTCACGACTACTAACAGGCTAGACAGATCCAGATTTCTTAAGGCTAAATTAAACTCAATTTTCTGAGTCAGAAAAACATGTTTGTTTCATAGTTACTGTATGTGCTTCTCTGTTGACTTGAAATGTATTCTGTAATCCCATGCATATGTGATTTCTTTCTTGGTACTCCAGAGTGCACTCTATAGATAACACTTTCATGGTATTTTAAATTCCTATATCTTGACTGTTTTCAGAGAAATGAATATGATTTAACCTTCTTTAGAGCAAGGATAAACTTTGAAATGAAAACTAACATATGGTCTGTATGCTATTTTTATAACTTTATTTTATAATTTCTAAGCTGATTTTGAGAGCTGATTATTATTTCACAAGTGAAACAGGCTGTCAGTGCGACTGTTGCAGTGCTCCTGTGCAGTAGTCCTTAGCTCCCCAAAATTCAGCTGAAGGGAAGCCCTGCAGAAGAGGGTGTTGTAGGTCCCTGCTGTGGCCCACGAGCAGGGGAAACTTCATGCTAACCCCTGATGTGCCTGGCTGCAGCAAGAGCCTGTTCGTCTGTCACTTTTCCTGGCCCTAAACTCTCTCGCACTTTTTTTTGGTTAAATATACTGGCTGTCAGACTACATTATATTCATGATTGACTGCGTTTTCTGCATGTTTCCTTGAGAAGATCCTGTGTACTTTTATCAAAGAAGACCCTTTCTTCCTTCCCTCCCTTCTCCTAGGCATGCTTTTTCTGGTTTTGCTGTATCTCACAGATGCAAACCCTAGAATTGTCCAGGAGATCCCCAAATCACAGCTAGCTATCCCTAGCTGAAGGGCCCATGAAATCCACTCATAAATCAACCCAAGGGTATTCTGGTAGGAATTCAGCTGCCTTCCTGGGATTCTGCTAAGTATAGAGTAAGAATCCAGAAATAAAAAATAGTAAAGGAACCTTCCACCTTGGAGAAGACAGCAGATACTGTGCAGCTATTGGCCTGGCTAATCTATCAGGGAAAGCAGGGGTGGATAAATGTGGATGTGCTGTCAAAACATGTGAGGAATCCGTTTGCACATTACTATGGAAATTTTTTTCTCAAACAAAAACTTCAAGTACAGATGTCTAAGTGTTGTAGGCCCGGCTGTTTCATCTTTTGTGTGATGTTGTCTCTATTCCCGGAAGACTCCAAGAGTACACCTCAACTTCACTGCTTCTGCATACAAATATTTGCCTGAAATATATAGCACATTGTAAGGTCACTTGCAACTACGCCTGGAAAAACCAGACAAAAAACTGAACAAGTTTTCACAATTGAAATTAAGTAGGTCAAGAATCCATCTAGCTTGTCTGGTAATGTGCTCTACAAGCTAATGAGATCTTGAGAGAACAACCACATGTAGGAGGTTGCCAAGGTGAGTATACATCCTCATTGCAAACCAACGAACAGGAGTAGCAGTCTCTGATTTTTGTTTTATCTTTACCCAACAATGCACTCTAAAAATGCTTTACCTTGCCTACAAAACTTTCTGGAATGGGTAGAAGTGTGTTATGAATGTAATTAACTGCTCTGTTGATTACAGAATGTATCCCTTCATCTTAATGGGTGGGATGACCAGGCATATATACTTATGTACTTACGTTTCATTTGTATCTTCAAATAGATAAGAAAGATGCATTAGGTGATTATAGTATGCAGGATATGATGTTTATCCCATAGCTGATTATACCATAGGTGAGCTAAAACCTCATTAAGACTTTGGTGTCAGGTCTAGTGCTGACTTGCATGTTGGATAAAATCATTTCCCATAGTATATAGTTGCTATGAATCATTAAGATATAAAACACTATTACAAACACTGCCATGGAATAGGTATTATAGAAAAACAGTAATACATAGTCATAAGGATGTATAATTATATGTATGTGTGGGTATATATATAATGTTTAGTCTAGACATCAGTATAATTATGCACAATAAGATGTGACATGTGAGATTCATGCATGTTATAAGTCTTTTTGAAAAGGAAAATGGTTAAGTCTGGGAAAATACTAATTTTTCCCAGCATTGCTTTGCCTCAGTGCCTTTTCATATCCAAATTCTGAAAAGAAGACAAGGCAAATCATTTATTCTTGAGCCATTTTCTTTTAGTGTCCATCTTCTCCTGTGGTACAAAGGTCACCAGTTTGCTCTCTAATGTGCAGATGAAACAAACTCTTCTGTTGTCCTCAGTTAGAAGGCAGAGAGCCCGATTCTGCAGAGTTGAAAGACAAGGCTGCATGGTCTGAAAATGGAGCTGGACAGTAGAGTCTGTTATGCATAATATCACAATTTCTTTTTTCTGATGGAACTTCTAGGCTTGTTTGGAGAGTCAGGACATGACATGACAAGCACAGAAATGCTGAGGAAATTATCTCTGAAATATTCACATTTGCAGCCCCTTTGGCTGGAAAATGAAGGTCCGGATTTCAAAACCTGGCCAGCTTCTTCATGCCTATAATTTGCAGGAGAACGTGAATGGAATTAATTGTGGGTGGAATTTAAGGTATTTATTTGTCTTAATGGTTTAATTTTGTGGAAAGAAAACATATATTATAGTATTTAATGTGTTCTCAGTTCAGTTATGGAACCGAACCTGCAGGGCTGCAAAAGCTGGGAAGGCCCAGATGAGGCCAGGATGAAAATGTTGCTCAAAATAAAACTATTCAAGGTTAACAAATTGCAAGACATCTTAAACAATTTAGCCAGCATATTGCTTGCTCACAACTGTATTTTCTGCTTTGCTGGATTTAACTTGTTTTGACTAGTGTTGAAGGTTCAAACCAGTTGGGGACCACACAGCTTTATACAATTAAACATTAAACTGGTTAGTGGGATTAAAACTGTTAAATCTATCAAACTTCCAGGGCATTCATTGAACAGTATGTTTATTTCATTTGGCATGTTATTTCAAGTATACCTAAGAAAACAGCAAATGCAAAATGCCATGGGTAAGAGGGAGACTGCAGAGAATAAGCAGAGGACAGGGGATGTTCAGACACTGGAAGTTTGCATCTCTGCAAACAAGGCAGGCGAGATTCACTCACCATGTCAACTCTCAGATGCATTCAGCAAATTCTTCTGACAATAGTGCAGGAGAACTCAAGTGCTTTGTTGTGCATCCTACTAGAAATATTACAGACTGCAGAGAAAAGCAAACAGAGAGGCTCGGTCAATATTTTTCTTGAATTTACTCCTAGTGGTGGAGGCTCTGCCCGGAGTATTCCATTTATGTTTGGAGCTCTGCACTATATCATTGTGCTGCTCTGTAAAGGAAATTTATTCCTGAAAAAAAGAAAGCTTTCCTTTCCTTGTAACATGCAGTGCTGCCAGGAGGATCTGAGGGATTACTTGATTTAATTGATTTTATTTTATTTTATTTTTTAATTTGATGCACAGACCAGAAAATAAAATCATAAGTTTATTTCCAGGCCTTACTGCACTTTTTAAAGATTTTTAATTTATCTGATTTCAAAGTGAAATGTCAGTTACGTAGAATCATAGAATAGTTAGGGCTGGAAAGGACCTTAAGATCATCTAGTTACAGATAAAGAGTTTAAAGGTGTTTAATTTTTAAAATATCCAAAAAAGTTTCCACTTGATAAAACTTTAGGGTCTTTAAGTTCTTTTTTTCTGCCATCAAAACATTTGCAAATCTTGCCCCTCATCTGTGAATAATTATGACCTGGAATGTCATTTTTTGGTCAGCAAACTCTTTGCATGAAAAATTTCACGTGGCCCAATGCCCACACCTCTAAAATGCTGATTAATGCTCTTCCATTTTTTAGCTGAACAGCCTGAGTGCAGTAGGTGGATTCTATTTCTCAGAGGAATCCTATATAGCTGTTTGAGTGCATCAGAAGCAACCCAACAAAAGGGAAATCTCTACATAGTTTGAGTGCCCTGCACCTCAAGGAGCTACTTGGGTGGATATCTTGTGGCTGACCACTAGCATGGAAAGCCAATGTAAGTAGAGTCAAACTGCTGCCGAATTCCTTACTCTGGTTCCCCTGTATGTCTGTGAACAAGGATGAGCCAAGGAGGACTAGAAGCCAATGAAAATATTCTGACATTAGTTTCTGGTGGTCTACTGTCACTATGTATATCATTTCATTAAACATCTTTGTCATGCAATATATAATTTGGCTCCAATTGGTTGGGTTTGACTTGAAGACTAGAGCCAGATTCAATTTAGATTTAAAGCTTTCATATTTCTGGCTTCTTCTGTGTTCTAACAAAAACATTCTCTGTTGACTTTTTGAAAAACTACACACATTTCAGGTGAGGTTTTCTTGCTGCTTTAAAAGTGGTTTTCTACCAAGGTATCTGCTGCTGGCTACTGTTCATTTGTCTGGAAGGTTGTTAGGAAACTAGAACTTTCAAGAAAGAAAGTATTGCTCAGAGAGGTCATTTCTCTTTCTCCTCTTTCCACACACAAACAGACAGGGCTCAATTTCACTGCTTGCCTTTACATTCCTACTTCCTGACACGTCTACCAAAAAGGTGAAAAGAGTTATGACACACAGATGAAAGGGTCCTCTTCAATGCAAGGGACATTTACCAGCTGTTTATAAGGAGTAAGAATATAGAATGACTCAACAGGCGAAAAAATTTTGATTAGAATAGTGGATCTTTTCAGAACTTCTGAATTCAATCTAGTGCATGTGAAATTTAGGGTATGAAAAAGTGGTTTGTTCTAATGACCAATTAGTACATATTTTCAGGAGGGGATTTCTAAGCTGTGAGTATATACATTTTTTTTTTCCCAGTTAACTGGTATATACTTAGAACTAAGTTGAGCAACTAGTGATGCACAAATGCTTTCAACTTTTCAATATATTTGGCTCCATTCAACAGATCAGTGGGGTGGCTCAGCTCATTAGCATTGGAGCAAATTTGTTACACTTTTTAAGGACTGTTTTCAGAATGGCCTAACCCGACAAATGCAATGAATTCCAGATGCTAATGGCACCATTTATCAAGACAGAGCTTTTTAACATAATGCATAAACCTTTCGTACATGGTAGTTTTACTGTGCATTCGATTCCATTGCAGTTCTCTTCTTCAGGCAGAGGAAATGAAGAACTTAAGCAATGTAAACACACTAGGAGAAGGCTCTTAGATCTATGTGGCTCCTGGAGATGAAATACTTATTTCCACAAAATTTGGCTTCCACTATAGCAGAGCAGGGTGAACTGCTTCGGGACTCTAGAGTCAAGTTGTCTGTCTAGGTGTTTTTATGTTTCTACTCTGAAACATCCGAGCATCTTGTACCTTATTGAAGCTTCTAAGAAATGAAAATATCTTATTTTTTGAGGGGTTACTTAGAACTTAGATTTCATTTGGCAAGAGCCATCTTTCTGTTCGCTCTTTGTTGGGTCATGCTACACAGCAAAACTCATGTTAACTAAACTCAACTAACATTTTATTGTTATTGAGCCTATTTGCTCTCTGTAGCTACAGTGTATCTAACTGGTATGATACCAGATGTGATGTTTGGAATAGTATTAAAAGTAAGAAACTGACCATGCAAAGAATAAAAAACATTATTTTGGGACTGATTATGTTGAAGCCAATGTTAAATGAGAAACAAAAATATGTTAAGAATCAAACGATTTAACATACTCCCCATCTCCCAGCTTGCATTACTATTTCTAGTATCTCAGAATTTTCCAGTCTCCTTGACATTTGAAAGCGATCCCTGTGAAACCAGCTTGATGTCTGCCTCTCAGCTGAAGCAAATAGCAATGACCATATTGCTCCCATTCCCTGGGCCCAAGACTTTTCATCTTTCTAGGCTCTTGTATCTTGTCAGACCGAGCTGGCACTTCAAAACGTAACGACTGCACTCCAACAAAAAAATTGTTGCATATTCCTTAAGGTCCCACTTCTGGAGACGAATTAAATACAGACTTACTTTTACATTTATTCACCTTACCAGTTGCAGGGAGCTACTCCGGTTTATACTAGCACAGTTTGAGCAAAGGGCTGTAACTGTTACCCATGTTGGTGTGAGATCATTGGATTCTTTTTCTTTTTCCTGCCTCTTTTACTCCAAATACAGCTGGCTTCAGGTTCCTACCTCCTATTATTTACAATGCAAGAATTTTGGGCCTTGATGCTACAAATGTTCCTGCATGTTTAACTACAAGCATATGAGTACTCCCAAATGAAGGCCCTGGAACTCTTCATGTCTTAAGCACATAGTCTCAGATCCTGGAAATGCATATGCTTTTCTTTACCCCCTCGAGCGGTCTCATTAATTTCAGCAGGGCTACCCACAGTAGTAAAGTTAAAACACGTATGTAAGTATTTGCAGGTTCAGGTCCATAGTGACTTTGCTTGTCCTCCAATGTTATTTTATCCCCAAGCCTGTTCATTGTCCAAAAATGAATCTTTGAGTAATCAGGCCTCACAACTCCCCTCAAACCCTTTCCTGGAACTTATTTTATGTTCCGTTCTCTGGCAAGGCCTATGGACAGCAGTGAGGCTGTCCTAAATCAAATAACCTTAAGAATCTGACACGAATTGACAAGAGCCAAGTATGGCTGAGCTAAAGTTTAAACCAAGATGATGGGAATAGTTCTCCCTGCTGTTGCTCTCTATTTCATCTGATTTTTTTAATAATAGAATATAGGCTGGATTGGAAATACAAATGAGAGAGATTTGAATGCCAAAATGCTAGAATTTATGTTCTTAAGTGACCTGGAAGAGAGGCCTCCATCGCACTTCTTAGCTCCTTATATTTTGTAACCTTTTACTCCAAACGGGCACTTGAGGATTGATGGGGGACAATTAAGTACTTTCACAGCTTTGGTACAAACCCCATCTGTGTTATTGGAAGTTGCACTCCGTAGGTGTGAAGGGAAGAAAAGCTCAGAATCCTGGGCAAACAACTGGGAAATCCTCTTCCAGACCCATGTCAGGTCCCTGGGCAATTACCTCTCCCGCAGGGAAGTGCAGAGGCCGTCCTTGGTGAAGCATTGTCCCCCAGAGCCTGCACACTTACATCTGTTTCCTTACAGAAGCAGCTGCACTGCGGGAAAGGCAAATGTGGTAACAGCAAGAGGGGCAGCATGGCCTGATGTGCTGAGCTGAAAGGCAGGAAATCCTGGCTGCTATTCCTGGCTGATACATTGCCTGTTTGAGGCCTTAGGCAAGAGAGTCGACTTCTCCAGCATCATCTGTAACATCGAACAGTGCACCTGAAAACCAACAGTACGTCGCAGGACTTAATTCCTGTAGAAGATGTTTGGGACTCTGCTATGTGCAGATACATTCCCAGTGTATCGCACACAGAGGAAACAGTGAAAAAAGCAGATGAAGAAAATAGTTGTAACTTTTATGTAAACGCATAGCTCAGATGTCTTAGCAGGTTATATCCATTGAATGCACATGTAGCTCTGTTCCTAAATTATGTCCAGAACTGCAGGTGCAACTGAAAAATAATTTCTCTTGCAAAGAATTGGACATGTACAGCACCTTGACATGAATGTGAAATTGTGGTGATGGTGCAATCAAAGATCCGTGTAACTGGCTTAAAAATCAGACTCAGGCATTCCTATAACTCCATAATCCCCAAACACAAACAACTGACATGGATTTTACATTCCAATGTATTAGAAGTGGGAAGCATCAGTTGTTTTAAATGGAAACATAGCAAATTGCTGTATCTGAAACTCTGTCACTTGCTCCAAGCAGAGCTCAAACAAATTATGCCTTATCTGAATGATTTCAGATAAAACTTTGGATAGGATTAACTGTGATGTTCTTTGTTCTCTAAACTTCAGAGCACTTAAGGAAAGGAGCTGGCAATATGGACAGTGTTTTATGATAAAAGATGTAATAATGGCTTTAGAGGAGGAAAGACAGCTGCACATAAACCAAGTTAAAATAAACTTAGAATTTCTGGAAATTTTATTAGTGAATACCCACGTATAGATAAGCACATTGTAAGGAAGAGGGAAATCAAGTTACCTTTATTATGCATAGAAAATAAGAAAAGATCTAGAACTTTTTCTTTTCCTGCATGAGAAAAGATGATTGCTCCTATTTTGAGAAATAGAAAATTTTGATTTGGAGTTACTATTTTTCCCTCACCCATAAAAGTGATTATCAGCTTCCCTGACCAAAACATGTTTTCCCGAGCACTGCATTTTTGGAAGGTATTTACTAAAATTGTTTCAGTGTTTTAAAATATCCAGGCTGAGATTCCACTTTTGGATTACATTAGGTTTGAAATCTTCATATTTGCCATATTTTCAACTCCTAAATGCAGGGAGGGAGGAAAAGCAAACAAAACAAAACAAAAAAAAAAAAGAAAATAAGTCTTTTTTAAAAAGGGCCAAAATTTGTTTGCGGCTATAAATGAATGAAGCTTCATTAAATTCAGGGGAGCTTACATTAGCAGAAAATAAGGTCCTTTTTCTCTCTCCTTTTCAATAATTTTTCAAATGCTATTTTTAACAATTCTAGTGGGAGGGGGGAAGTAGGGTAGAAAACAGCTACAGCCATTTTATCACATTTTACTCCTAACAATGCAGTACAAATGAAAAGAAACCATAATGCTCTGTAGAATAATACATTAATCATCATCAGTCGTCATTCAGTGCAGTACGTTCTTTCCACACCATGCAAAATATGAACAGATACCCTCACAAGGAGGAGAAACATCTTATCTCATCGTTCACCTAGCCTGGAGTGCATAATGGGCTGCAGTGGGGATGTGTGTTATTTGTCATCTCATGTATGGGGCAAACCCCACGTGATAGTTTTCTTTTGAACCGTGAGAGATTTATGAAAGGTTTCACCCCTCAAGGGGTGGGAATTAAAGGGGTTAGAGGCCCATCTACTCAGAGTATTTTTACTCAGTGACAGATTAGTTGTTTTTCCTTGGGGGGAAAAAAAAAGGCACTGGAAAGAAAACCTTTCTTAAGTTATTTTTCATGAGGAACTAACTAGCTAAACTTGGTACATTGTGCCACATTGAAAGATTTATTCTCCAACTACATTTAACTGTGTAGCAGACTAGCTGTCGTCTCATCTTGCTCCCTCAGGATCTGATCCTAGGGTCTGATCCTGCAAAGCGGAATACGCACTGTGACAGGAGCTCAGTGCCCTTCACCAGCTGGAGTTAGTGATCTACCAGGCTATTGAGATAGAAGATGGGATCTGAAGGATTTTGGTATGGAAAACTTGTCCCGGTGGGAAGGCAGATCAGGAGAGCTTCAGTCCCTTTTTCTCCTAGGCTGAGCAGGGTCCCTGTGACACTACTGCTCCTGCTGAGTGCTCTGGATGTGCATGGTGCCCGTCTGACCTGGCAGGACAGCAAAGGGAGACTCTGGTTTGATGTATCAGCAGTGGAGACACTGGCCACAGCCCCTGCAGTGCACCTCAGGGGTCTTGATCTAGATATTTTCCATTATTTGCACAGAGAAGTTGATGTTTCCTGGAGAAATTTTTGATCATATTTTTACAGTCTCTGATGAGATCTGTAGTGTCCTTACACACAATATGGCAGTGTGACACAATCCATGGCTCTCTGCATAGCTCAGTGAAGTGACTATTTCACAACCTTTCCTCTTTTTTCATGAAGAGCCTCGAAGCTACAGTTCAGTATTTTCCTTCTTCATCAGGCTTCTCCACTAACTCAGTCTTCAAAAACCAGGATAGGAAAGTAGTCCCAAATTATCCTAAATACACTAATGCAATCAAGCCTCAAAGCCAAAATGGAGGGGTTTGTTCCTTATGATCTCCAGCAATTCCCCTTCCACCAGCTTTATCTCTTGCTCATAGGTCCTAATAACACAAAATTATTGCAGTTGGGAGCCAGTGGTAGAAGCATTAACAGAAAGATGGTCTGGTTTCCTAGAGATATAACATGTGGAAGAATAGAATCTTTTCCATGTCTCTCCCATTCTCTCTTTTTCTTACACAACCTATATACATACATATTTCTTCTCTAGACTTCGCATCTGTCTCATAAATATATCTCATAAGTGTGTATATGCTTAGGTATGAAAATACACTTTGTACAACGTTGTAATGTTTGTACTGTTTCCAATCTTCTGTATCTGAAAGATAAGTAGGTGCTATACTTATGTCATTTATTGCTATTTGTTTCTTTATGTTGATTCCTCTTAAAATGTTCTTCTCATAGCATAGCTCCAGGGCATCCTTGCATACAGTTATGATACATAAAGAAACTGAAAAGCACAATTTAAACTGCAGCACCTCATCTGCTCTCCCTGATCGTCTGTGTTTTTCCTTCTGCCGAACATCATACTCCTTTCATTTGGAAATATAATATGATTCACCATAAAGAAATATAGCACAATGGAGGGTGAGTCATTCTGGCTAAGAGGCTTGGGCCAGATCCTGCATTCCCTCCTCCAAAAAACCTTATGTGTGCCTGAATAAGAGCATTTCCCAAGTTGGGAATCTCAAGACTCAATCCTAAATTCTCTGTGCTGGCATGGGCTAGCTTTTTTAGCTACACGATGCTTCTGTTTGGAAAGTTACTGCCATTGCTCTTTGCACTATGCCGGTTCTTAAAGTTCTTCCTTGTTCTTTGTTCTTGCAGTATCAGGTTCACTCACAGTAGAAAGACCCATATTGTTTAACTGATCTTTATCTGTAAAACGATTACAAGGAAATTTCGGATGGATCTCTGCCTATGCCTTCTGAAGTCCACATCAGTGAACTGAATGGGGTTTTGTGGCATACATGAAGGATTTCAAATCTGTTATGTGTAACTCATCAAAACTCCTCATGATTTCAGTGCAGGCTTTGTCTCAGCCAGATTTTGTAGCCCAAACAGGCTTAGTGTTTGGATGTCCTCTCATTTTGTGGTGGCTTTAGCCCTATGTTGGGTAGCCTGGGTGCATAGGTCTCCATGCAAGCAAGCTTTGGGGCTGAAAATGCCAAGAGGTCAGACTAACCATCTAAACTAGCAGAGAGAGACCCTAAGCAACTTGGCCAGCTCAAGCACCTATTTGCTCAGGGGTCTCATCCAGATAGCCCTACTTGGAGCGGAGCATGGTCTGGCTCTGCTATCCTGCCAACAGTTAGAGGTCTTTTCTACAGCATGGAAACGTCCTCTGCCTAACTGGATTTGAAGCCAGTTCTGCCACCTCCCAGGAGAGCACACTAACCACCAAACCATTCCTGATTTGCATAGGAAGATATTAAAGAGGGGATGAGAGGAGATGGAAAGACAGATTAAGTCTGCTGGCTGGGGTGCTAATGCAGCTTGTGGGAGCGTCACCTTCCAGTTTCTCTTCTAACGAATATTCAAATGCATAGACAAAGTGGAACAGTTTCAGTGGGAAAGACTGGAGGATACTCGCCTTGGTGGGGAGAGAGGTGTCTGGGGGCTTTGCTGTGAGATGGGAGTTAAAATTCCCATCCTAACTCAGGATATGGAGGAGTTTGAACTGGAGTTCAAACTGAAAGCAAATATAATATCAATATCTACTGAGCTCCTGGCAAAGGCAAAGGGGGTGACAGTCCTTGATCCATGAGGTCATCTCAAAGCACTGCTGTTGACAGATTTAAGCAGAAGGACATTTAGCGTTTACTTTGTGGATCTTGTTACCTTGTGGATCTTCTTACAATAGGAACCAAAATTGCAAAAGATGGGCAAAAGAGCAAAAATTCTGATATTTAGCACACTTTATTAGGGGAAACTTAGACATCTGAAGAATCTAGGCTCTTCCAGACTCGTTGAACAAGGATTTTGAGTACCTCATTGCAGAATTAGTGACTCCTAATGTGTCATTAGGTGAGTGTGTCACTTCATGACCTGAAGCTTTCCAGATTTTACCTTGTTTGGTCTTTTTAAATTCTTCTTGCAGCTGTTCTCCAGTGACTTTTTCTGTTCCTTATGCTGCATCAGTCATACATCAAGTCCTGGCTACTCCCCAGTGGCTTTGCAGAGAACAATAACATAGGTTAGAAAATATGCCCACTCATATATTTTAATTGTTTGACTTTCCCCTATATCTCTCTGGAATATACCTCTACCTGTGTGTTTATTTACATATTAATATGCAAGCATTTGCAGACCCACATATTTAGCAGGACACAGAAACTAGGGAATAATCTGTAGATAGTGGAAGTATATCATTTTGATTTACAGTCTAACATTTAAATGTTTTGAGGTCAGACCTCTGAGCGAAAATAATTCACAACTGGATATACAGCTTGCACGGGCTGTACATTTATTGCCAACAAGTCCAACACAGATTGTTTTTTACGTGCCTGCTTTTTATTGCTTTAGATGCTGTTGCAGGATAGTTCACATAAACATTTATATAGGGTTTAGAAAACAGTTGTTAGCGAGGAGGAAGCTTTTTCTGTTTACACAGCCTCCGAACAAAGCCACTGCGCGGAGCTTCCTGTAATTGACATGTGGGTGGGTTTTTTTCAAGTCACTGACTGGAAGAAGTGAGTGTCTGAGATTTATTCCTGACAGGACTTAAATTACTGGTAGCCTGACACATTTGTGAACAATTACTAGACACTGAGGTGTTTAAAGTAATGGGTACTGTTTGCTCGAGGGATGGGGAAGTTTCAAAACCATTAAACCAAAACAATTTTCCATTTGATTAGTAAGAAGCAAATGCATACGTTTATTTTTTTCTAAAAGGCACACATATATTTCACTTCTTAAATAATTTTTCTCTCCACATGAATATGCTTAAAAATTCCCTTGATTTCCTTATCAGTAAGTTACCATTCATTTGTAAGAGCATTGGTTAGCTGAGCTTACAGTCAGCCCTGAACCTAACAGCTTGCAGTTTCCCAAAAGGTGAATCCACTCATGATGGCTCGATTAGAAAAGGATCTTATTGTTAAGTTGTCTGAAATAATAATATCTACTTTTTTGTCCTCCTTTTATTTTTCAATTTGAAAGAAGAAAAATGAAAAGCCCTAAAATTTACTGCTTTATCCATCTGACCATTAAGTAATTTTAAGTTTATTTTTCCATTTTATGGAAAATAAACTCTGCTTAATTCTCTCATAAATCTACACTACATTTATTCATTTATTTGTAACTCTTTGAAGTAAAAGTTGTATTTATTTCCAGCATTTGCATTCAGTGTCCATATGCAGTGACTCCTTCTTTTCCTCATTACAGAACCTGGGTCTAGGAAATGCGCTTCATCCTAAACCCCTAATTTTCTAGTAGAGACTCCTGTCACAAGTGGAATACAACATTGCCCTGGATTATTGAAGGTTTTTAGGAAGCATCCTGCATGCACACTGAACTGTGTACACACTTTTATCCCTCTTCCCTCATTAATCATGATCTGTTGTAGAGGTGCTGTCTCTGCAACTCATGTTATTCTGATCTTCTGTGACGTAAGTGAATAAAGATACTAAAACTACATACGTCTACTAATAGCCAAAATAAGAGATTTAGATGGGAAACATAAATCAGTATTTTAGAGAAGGCTAGTGAGCCTGCATCACTGCTGGTCTACCGATTAGAAGCCAGATTGTTCTTCCTGGCTGAGTCAATAAAAGTGTTTATACATGTCTTCAGTGCAACACGGCCACACAGAGAGCTGCAAGAAATGTTTGGAGTAGTGGTAAGTTAGGATGTGAAGCTGAGAGCATTGCTTGCACTGCTGTCGATCGAAGCACTCAGATACTCCAGGTCAGGTCGCCCAAAATCATGACATTGATTTAAGCATGCTAAGCTTTCACCAAAATCAATTTAAATTTCATCTCCCTTTTTAGTTATTCCTCCAGCCACAAGGATAAGGTGCTACTTTAAGGAGACAAAAAGGCAAACTGCTTATGTAGTGTCTCACAATAATGTAAACAATGCAAATGTGACAGTTTTTCCCATGGGCAGCTTACTACTTCACAAAATAAGGCTTTTCCTTATAGCTAGTTAATATTCTTCAGGAACGAAGATGCATCTGTGCATTTTTCTTGCCTTCCTGGAAGTACAGACTTCCAGATTTCATCAAGCACAGGTATTGTCAGAGCAGCTTAATTTGTTGCAAAAAGCCTGGACTCTCATTGCTGAATGAGAATTCCCATCCTTCACGTAGATTGTTCCTGAGTGCTGTTAGAAAATCCCTTTCTTGCCACAGCTTCCTCTTTGACAGCAACTTAAGAGGTGAACTGGGAACTACGTGGTTTTTTTTTTGGTTTTGCCATAGTATTGGGCAACTATGAAGACAGTAGATACAGCTTCAGCCTGTATAAATTACTGCCTGTCCACTGCTTACTGTAACACAGGCGTAATCAAGGTAGGATACATGGGAGATGTATTAATTGCTTGAACTTGTTTCCTGGCCTATCTTGAGACAGAAGTCAAGGACTCCCTGTCTTACATGCTGTAAAGGGACAGCGTTCAGACTTCAGTGGCTACCAGGCCAAAATTTTCTTTTAATGCACAATAGCAATACCTACTTGTATTTTACAGTCATGGAAAATAAAGACACTCTGTGTCTTTTAAATGTAATTTCCAAAGTGATTTGCACTGGCTTCATTATGGCCAGAGCTCCTGAAAATCTATCCCATATGCCCCATGTAGGACACTCTCCACCACCTCAGTCAGCTAAACCACTGTACGCTCTTCATTTGAACCCAAGTACAAGATTCTATAAACCCTACAAAGAAGGAGTTTTTATTCCCTAGTTCTTGTTTTCTGTGTCAGTTCTTGATGTATTGAGTAGTAAAACAATTTGTAGCATGCTGTTAGCACAAAAGAATGAAAAATAATACCAAAAATAAAACATGAAACTGCAATGAATGCATCTATTTTTACACATTGTGTTCTGTCTCAAGGAAATTTCAGAAGCTTCAGCAAAAGAACCCAAAACACTTTCAGGGTAGCAAATCACCATAGAGAGGCCTTTCTCTTGGTTTTGCAAATTTTCTTCTTCTTCTTGAGTATTTGGGAAGGGGAATGAGAAAAAAGAACTGCAGATGTTCCAAACTTTTTGTGGTCTTTTACAATTAGGGAGGGCGGTGCCTCTTCTGTAGACTAACTGTGTGCTGTTTTGCTCGCATATTCATAAATTTTTCTCGTTTGTGAGAGTCACTGAATAGAGCATGTGAATTGTTTTACCCAGTAGGTGGTGGAGCAATAATGAAGCATTGTGATTAACTAGTGTTGGAACATCTTATCTTCCTCACTGAGTGGGAGGCACCATTAGTAGTAAAAGTAATTACCTGTGTAGAACGTGCTGATTGCACTGAGTATCTACTCCATGACACAAAGAATGTCTTCTCAACTTTAGGGACTTTAAGAGATCTCCATTTGCTGCTAATTTCACATTTTAAGCAATAGCACATAATTCCTTTTGATTTTACTTTGGTGTCAAAATTACAAATAAAATCTGCAAGAGCTTTTTCTCCTCATCAAAATTCTGTCCTTGTCATTGGTAGCTACAAAAAGAGGATGATAGAGATACCACACAGAACTGGAAAAACAGAGAATGTTCCCCAGTGTGGCATCTGGACTTGCTTGCAGCTTGGGGGTGTCCTGCAGAATGAGAGTGTGGTGCCCTGATCTACCCAGCATGGGGTTACTCTACAAAAGTGATTAAGATGATGATTCAGAAACAGGACATCAGCATGGAGCACTGAGAGAAGGTCTCAGCTTACAAAAAGGGGGCTATGTGGGAGGCTGTTGCCACTGATACCATCAGCCACTTACAGGGTTATTCTCACAGAAGCCAATCTGTAGTATAATACACTCTGTCCTAAGGTCTGCATTTCAGAAGCATACATCCATCTGCCTGACGGTTTCCAGTAACTCAGGGAGTGAAATATTAAGATATGATGGAAATAAGCTGCTCTTTCTATCATAGAAAAATTGGCTTATTTTTTTATTTCACCTATAGATAGTACCTCTGGTAGATTTTGTATCTCACATAGCTGTGAAATTAAACCTTACTGTTCATCTCTACACTTTTAAACCCTTTTAGCTATTTTGAAAAGCTTATAAAAAGTCCTGGAATCCAAAGGGGCCCATGCCTTTTAGGATAAAAAAGAAAACTGAGTGCATTTGTGGGTTTTTTCTAGATCTGATTCAAAGCCTGTTGGAAACACAACAAAGAGATTCTCACTGATTTTTCAGATTAATATCCGGGGCTTGAACATAATGTCTAACATAAATGCAATGCTGCTACACTCCTGAAAAGCACCTAAGCAGCGCTGTAATAACATGAGGGTTAGGTGATTGCATTGGGCAATGTTTGTAGACAGGTAGAGGTAATTAAGGTAATTGACAGCAGAGAAAAAGCCTTGTGAAGGGCCTGTGTTTTCTCTGTTCTCTCTATTACTTTCTGTAGGCATTTCCTTTGGTTATTTTGGAAGGATATGAGGTCATAGTGATTGGAGACAGGCGGAAACTTTAATGAAGGTGACAAACTGTCACTGCATTGATTGCTTATTTCTCTATCATGTATGATCTCTTCCACCTATAAAATGACAACATTTGTTTAAGGAAGGGTATGGTTTTAGTCAACAGCCTTAACTTCAGATTTTTTTCAGAAGCTTTTGCCAGTTTTTTTGCTACAAACACAGTTTGTAAATGGTGTTTCTAATTTATTTTGCTTTAAGTCTCCTGAGGCGACTGGGTTTTTAAATCTCTCTCTGAATTACACTGACATGCTTTTCTCTTAAGTATTTACTTTTTCTTGTGTGCTTTTTTTATAATCTGTGATACATTTTACTCATGTTATATATCAATAGGGTCCTGGGTGAGCTACATGTGACTATGGCTGAAAGTTTGAGGAGTAAGTTTAGGAGTGTGGAGATTTTAAATTGCTGGAGCCACAATAGTGGAAATAGTTTTAAATAATCAGAAAAAAAATCAGCTAGTGATGTTATGACTAAAGTAAGCCCAGATAGTGATCAGCGCCATGTGTTGGGTAGATCAGGGCACCACAATCCCATTCTTTCTTTGCAGAAGTGAAGGCAACGTTTTCCTTCGGTATTAGTATCCGTGGGCTTGGTTTAGCTTGATTAAAAATAAATGAGAAGTCAAAAAGAGTATCATTCTAAATGAGTAAGATCAACCTAGTTTTGTGCAGAGCTGTGCAACTGCATGTTTTGTGTGGTTCTAGTTTGCAAACATAAGCTTGGCCTGAGCCAATTTTATTCTTACTGATACTGAGTTAAGCAAAAGATCTGGAAAATATTTCAGCAAAGCAGCCTGGATTTCACTGAGACCAAACTCGGGCACATTTTGTGTGGCAGATTATAGTGCTGGAATAGCAAACAGCAATTTAATAATTAAAAAGATATATTGTGAGTATCTGTTGTTCATTGCTGGTGTTTACAGGGAGTAACTGCCTTCAAGGTCACCAAACAGACAGTCTTCATCCTTTAGTGCGGCAAGAAAACAGTCAACAGCGATTTTACCCATGGTAAGAATGCAAGTAGCATAAAAGTTTGCATAGTTTAGCATTCTTTTCCTGAATCCTACTAAAATTCAGGAATGTTGCTCTTCTGCATAATACCTTTTAGCAGCACTCAGGGATACATTTCATAGTCCGGTATGCATTCTTATGCTTTAAAGCATGTTAATATTAAAATACTAAATTAGCTGTGCTCCTTAAAGTCAGATTCTAGAATATTTGTGTCTCCATCTACTATGTGTAAATAAGGACACCTTTATCTTGTAATCAGGTAGTAGATAAATCATTACTAGTGGTAAACTTTTATACTGCAGTGGGATCCCATTGTGCTACAAATGGCACAATCATTGAAAAAGGCAATTGCTGATCTGGCTTTCTGATTAATCCAGTAAATTGCAGATGTGCATTATACACAATAAAATTCTAGCCTTGCTGAAATGTGTTCCATAACTTGGATTCAGAAAAATACATCACATTTTCAGAAATATGCTGGCAGATCCTTTAAAATAATCTAAACTGCTTATTGCGAAGTTTAACTGCAGTAGAAGGTAGTGAAATATGTGCCCTACATGTATCAAACCCAAAGTATACTGGTAGAGATTGACAGTCCATGCAGATACTACGCAGGTAAAGACAATCCACAAGAGTAACTGGCCATGTTTCTCCAAGAATTATTTAGATCAAAGGAATCTAAAATATGAGAAAGGTTCTGGAACGTGTAGACATGCATGTTCCTACTTAGCACCAACAAAAACATTGCAGTTCTTGTTTGAAGAATAGCATTCAGCTTTTGAATCTTGATTCATATCCATTGCTTAGACACAGAGAAATGTAACTCCAAGCAAAAGCTTACACAGGAGAGAGAGGAAAATGAAATGTGATGTTTTGGTCCAAGTGAGTTTGTTTAAGAATGAAAAATTGAAAAAGCATTTTTGGCAGTTAAAGTGTTATGTGGGTTTACAGCCCTTTTTGGAATATGCAAGTATGTCACAATCAATATTGTTCTTGATAAAACTAAACCACAGACAACCTTTGTAAAAAAGAAGCAGACCCCGATCCCTGGGCCAAGTAATGAAATTTGCAAAGGAAAATTCATAATATATGATGGAAAAAAGATGCATACACCTGATGTTAGTTAGTGGGGAAAATATTGACAGAAATTGTTAGCATGATGGGAAATTAAATTACTTTAAACAGTATTTGAACATGAAGGGAACAAAAACTTGATTAGGGAAATAATTTCAGATATTCTTTTAATTCTTTCTAAGTGCAAAAAGCCCTCCCAGAAATTCCTAGAAGCAACCAGAGAGAAACTGCTACATCTATAAGGAGACACTGTGGTCAAGGGACTTGTATGCGGATGATCTCCTTCTAACCTCTGGCTTTTCCATGGCTTTCAGCACCATATCCAGGGCCAGTCTCCAAGGCTGTTACTCACACTGAGAAGTATCTCCTGAGTAATACAGCTGAATCTGATTGCAGCCTAATGTACTTTTCCACATGACCAATGGCCTTTTGGTCAGATGAATATGCTTTCTGTACAATGAACTACGGGTATTTCCACCCTGTTGTGCCTTGGTGTCTTCCCTTGTAATCTGTTCAGGATAAGTGCTATGAAGTTTTGTTTGTAGAGCTTTTGGGGACATGGAATGGAGGTAAGGAGGAGAGAAGGCCAACTGTGTTTCACAGCTTTGTTCAAACAACAGTTTATTTCTGGTATCTTTATGTCTAGTTTCTAACATTCCCCCAGTAATGTATTCAGAGTCCTGCTGGGCAAGAGTCATCTCTTCGGCTGGGACCTGCCTGCAGACTTTCAGAGGTATTTAGGTACTGACAGCAGTGAGAATTATGCACTTGAACAGGGACAGTACCTCCAGCTGCCCAAAGTCATAGAAGAAACCTGTACCCAACAAGGTCTCCTCTAATCCAAACCTTCCCCTGCCTGCTGAATCATCTCTGCATTTCCACAGGAGCTGCCCCCTGTCAGTTCAGTCTCAGCAGAGATGATGCACCCATGAAAACATCAGGGTGTCCGGGGAGAAAGGGGAGAACTACCTGGGCAGAACTGTGGCCAGCTTGCCAAATTTAGCGCCCCATCTCTTACATGGTGTTAATATGGAGAGCGGAGTCAATAAAACACATGGAGGCAAAATGTATGATTCCAATTTACATTAAGGAACTTAAAAGTTGTGAAATATGTGAAGAACAAACTGTTGTGAGAAAATAAGTGCCAGCCTTCCTGCAAATTTTGTATGTGATTCTGCAAGCACGGGAAGTCTTCAGCACTGTTCCTGACTTGGCTGCCAGTTTATGTGGGAGGGGAAACAGCCATTTTGCTTGAGGGAAATATTTTTTAAAAGTTCCGTGATGAGAAGAGGTTTTGTTTGTTTGTTTGTTTTTGTTTTCCTGCATGAAATGAGTTTTGCTGTTTAAAATAATGGTCCAAAGGCTGAATTGTGGCTCCATCAGCTTCAGCTGAGATGTGACATGGTGTGCTTCTGTGTTGAGGTTTTGGCAAGGTCACTTTGTGTGCACATAGATATGTACACACACACATGGTCATTGTCTGTCCGTGTGTATGAATGTACACAAATTTAAGCTTTCATCTGGACTTCATCTTTGAAGAAAGTGTGTTTCAGGCACTGCATTGTTCCGGTTTTATGGATTGCAGACGTAAAGCACAAAACCAACAAGTTATAGTAGTGGAGAAACACCAATCTTCCAGGTCCTGTCCCAGCCTCTGCCTCTCATGAAGTGGCATGTTAATAAGTGAAGTGGCCATGCAGCATTTGCCACGTAGGAGGCTCAGGAGTAAGGGGATTTCAGGCAGGGTTCGCCTGCATTTAGGGAACAGAATGAAGAGGGAATTTATTCAGATGCGCTTTACTGGGGTCCTGTCTCCTGGGAACAGGAGGAGTTTGGGAGTTTCTTCTGAAAGCCTTTTTCACGTAGGTGTTGGATTGGAAGCTGAAGCTTTGAAAATCTGGCCTGGGAGGCCTATTTTTAAAATATGGTTTCTGCTTTTTCAGGCAGAATTTTGTGATCCCAGCTAATTAGGAGAACAGCCATGTGGTTAGACATCTGAGTGCTAGTCTTATTGCTTGCAACAATGACCATGTTAGAAAATCTGGTCCGATGTGGTTTTGTTGTTATTTTGTTTTCTTGCTTTCAGAATAGGCTGGAATCTGGTTTTCAGGCAGTGTTGGACTCTGATGTTATAACAAATAAAGTTGCTATTCAGTAAGACTTGCTGATGGACTCGAATAAAATTTCAATTGAAGTGACATCCTTTATTTTCAAATGTCAGTTTTTCCCTTCCATTTTCTACATGCGCTTTCCGAGTACTGTTGTGGGAGAACTGCTGCAGGACTCTTCCATTTACCATTCAGCCATTCAAAATCAGAAACAGAAGAAAGCTTTAAATGTAAATTGAAATTAAACCTTAGGTTTCAAAAGGAGTGTTAGTTAATCTCCAGATTGAAAACTTACTTGCACTTGAGTATATCATGCTAATAAAATTTTAGGTTTATATCACAAAGTGACTTTCAGAGACCCCAAGTAGGAGAGTGAAATTAAATATGCTGAGAAACTGTGTCCTCAGTTGACCTCTTTGGAACAGGAAAAGAGCAATCAAGGGCAAAATTTATCCTGTTTTGTAGAATTTGGCTAGCAGTTTGAAGAAGAAATTACTCCATCTAACTAGCTGATATTGCATCAAGAACTGCTGAGCTTGATCGCACCAGATATGTTGATATGTGTGTGTAGGTTTCGTGATGGTTACTCAGAGAATTAGAGCTGACACCACATTCAGGAAAGAGAGTAAAGGCATAAAATAGCTCAAAATATAGCTGCAAAACTTGCATGCCAAAATTAATAAGGAAATATTACAGCTTTTCTGTCATGCTGGTTTCTCACAGAAAACCACTCATAATAAGCACACAGCAACTTTGGGTTTTTTTACTTGGCTCTTACTAATTGCTGATCATCTCCCAGGATATTAGAGCCTGAACCTGTTTATGTCACAAGCCTGCTTGTCCCTCATGTACAACCATAAAAACAAAACATAACCCAAGAGGTTTGTATCAGGATTATAGAAAAAGGGAATAACATTCCCTAGTAAGAGGTCTTCTATTTCAGCAGCTGCTTTTATATTACAATGTTATTATTCCTATACTACACCCTTGCTAAAAATGTCAAGAGCAGTTCCTCTGTACCATCGCTGTGCTGCCATTTCCTCCCTATCGTAGTTATAGCTTGTGATATAACAGCATTCAGTTGGGATTAAGACCTCATTGTGCTAGGCACAGAATAAATACATAACAAGATACAGTCTCTGTCACGAAGAGTTTACAGATTGTCACCAGCCCTGAACAGGAGCAGATTCCTCACTCGAGTCAAAGGCACTCTGTGTGGGCATAACAGCCTGTCTTCGTTTTAAATAATGCAGGATATCAAGAAGCAAGAAAGGGAGAGTATAACCCACAGCTGATGGTGAGAAGCAGCAATGGGCAGATGTGTCATGGTTTTAGGAGCTGATCCAGCCATTCCTGAAAATAAAATACCTGGTGATTTCAGTGTAGGAGAAGCCTAAACTGAGTAATCCTGCATGCAGGTGATTGGTATCAAGATGTCTAAATGAATGCAGTATAACACGAGACCTCAACAAGGCCTGTTGTTGGCTCCTTTTGGGTGGCAATTCCTCCTGGAAATCATCGTTAGATGGGCTCAGGGAGGTTAGGAAGGGTTATCTGAATGTGTCTGTGGGGAGGATGGAGAAGAGAAACAAATCTTTGTGGTGGCTGGTGGGATATGAATGTGGAGGCTACTATTACTGTTGATTTCAGTTTGAGGTAATTTCTATTTAGGATATGGCTAATATCCTGTTTAGTGGAAAGAGTTGATTCACTAAAGGCCTGTGCTGCATAATGGACATAATGCTTGGAAAATGACATTTCTCTTGGTTACACAGGCTTTTGTTTTGACACACTTAGCAGTCCTCCAGCCCCACTGGAATCAGTGAAAAATTTCCCCTTTGTTATTCTACTCATTATGCACCGGAGATCCAAGGATCTGATTCAGAGCACTTGAAAGTAAATGGGAAGCTTGGTTTGTATTCTGGGTCTTACCTAAGGTTAAGCATAGCCCATCTGCATTCTGCCACTTTTGGTGTGTCCCCTCACACTGACAAGGCAAAGGTTGTTCTCACCCTTTCCAGCACACACTTCCTCCGACTGTGATGGTTCATTCCAGAGATTTCGCTGCAATTGGCTTTTAAATAAGAAGGCACCAAAAAGTGAAACAAGCAGATGTTTTCTGAGTCTTCTACATGATATCTAGTCACCGATTCTTGCCATATTCATCTGGCTGGACGCATTCATCTCCATGCCATTCTCACTCCAGCTTTGCAAGCATCCATGCTGACAACCCAGCTTGAACATCTGTATCAAGAATGTCAGGAAAACAGGTGTCAGATTTTTTCAAAACCCCAAAACCCAGTCCCCTGTGGCTTCTCCAGACTTCCTGGAGCAGAGCAGACCTATGGTGCTTTGCATCTTTGCTTTCCATAACACAGTGATGGTTCCCTCCTGGGAATCATCTGGATATTAACCAGAAAAGAGAGCAAAAAGGGTGGTAGGTCAGACATTCTTCCTCTGCTTTCCACTGGGGACCCTTCAGGGGTAGGAGTGTGTAAAGGCTGTGTTATTTTTTAACTACCTTTACTTTTGCTGTGGTGACATGACCTGTGTTAACTCAAAGTAGGCACTGAATACCCAGGTAATAAACCAGGCACTCCCAATCATAGAAGAGTGCATGATCTAAAAAACCTAAAAAATAAATTAAGGATGACACCCATTTTACAGATGGAGGTTTGAAGCTGAGACTGAACAACTTGCTTAAAGTTTCACAGAGAATAAATATACTGTGCTGGGACAGAGATAACAATTATAGTGCTTCTGCTCTGAGCATTACATCTCCACTGTGTGTGTCTCCCCAGCCTTGTACAAAAACCTTCCCCTTTTTCTAGCACCAGAGTCCTATCTGTGTGCTTGGGATTCCAGCATGTTAGAGATGTCTTTTCTCACAACTCAGGATCACATCTAAAATAAAAAATGAAACCTTCAAGATTAAATCCAGCACAGGATTTAGGTACTTAAAGGATTTAAGCAGTATTTTGATACTTAAATGCAAAGTTGAAACCAGTGAGATGCTGCCAAGATACTGCTTTATCCCTGGAAGTGCCTGCACTCATTTGGTTACTCAGTTTATGATCTGAAAAAGTCTTAGGAGGCTGAAATTTTCATTTCAAAATATTTAGTGAATGTTGTACTTAACATGATTGAGTCCCCACTACCTTCATAAGCACGGGTGGGATTCACAAACTGACCCATGGGCCTTCATCTGGTTGGTGTTCCCAGGGCATGTGTATATGTACCCTGACATGACTGGGCTCAGTGCAAAATCCAGCAGAATGATACCTTTCCTTTAAAACTTGGCAGCATGAGAGCTAGTTACCACATCATTTCCTCTCCTCCCAGGGTCCAGCATATCAGAGTTCCAATCTTACAAACCCATGTCTTCTGCTTCTTCGAAGAGCACTTATCCAGCAGGTTTTCAGCCTCTTGGAGCCCTGGAAGAAGGTTCTCTCCACCAGCTGAAGCTATACAGCTGGGAAGAAAATACTTAGATTAATTAATGCAGCAGAAGAGGGAGAAAGAACACTAAAACAGGAAGATGCCTTTGTCACCTATGGTGACAATTTACTGATGAGAATGAATTATGGATGCTGACCTGGCTTCCAGGACTGTTCCTAAATATTATCTTGTGACTCAAAAAAAGGAGCCTGTCAAGTTCTGAGAGCAGAGAGCAGAAGCAGAACTGTCCCCCTTTGGTGTCCCTCAGGTCCAATTAAACTTGCATTATTCTCATGCACCAAAACAGCTTTTATTCAAAAGCCACCCCTCCAAACCCAAAGCACCCAACAGAGTTGTTTTGGGCAATGATAGTAGATGTGAGCTTAACTCCCCCAGGCAGAGAGAGAAGAGGCCCAAGCTGTGCTAACTGCAAGGCTGTGACCACAAAGTCAGTGTTTCTGTCCCACTGGCTGCAATTTTAAGAGTACTAAGCCTTTGAAAGAGACACAAGTTACTTCTTTCAGGAGCAGCTTCCAGACTGGGTGCCTGCCGGGGGAGACAAGCCCAGAGCAAGGTGCCTGGAAGACAAGACTGAAGAGTCGGCCCTGGCCTGGAGCCTTTCTGGGGGGTCGTTGTAGGCAGCTGCATGCAGCACCTTTGACTCCATCCTGCCTCGGGGCAGCGTGCCTTAACTGATTTGGATGCTGTTCTGATAGAATCTCCTCCACGGTGCATGGGGGGCCTCAGCTCCACTCACAGATGTCTAGATCATGCTGCAGGAGCAATCTGGGTCCTCCGCTGGAACAGGCTGCTGTCACACCATCCACTGCACATCCCCCTGCAAGCATCATCTGTGGGCCTGGAGGTGTTGGTGAGTTGTAGTGAAAGAGGTGGCAGCAGAGGTATGTCTCTTCCTGCCTTGTTTTCAGTACTTTGACGTAATGTGAAGCATTTTGCCAGTTGCGGTTTGCTGAGAACAGATTGGTAAACTCTGACTTGTTGCATCAGCCTGACAGCTGACTTCCCACACAGTTCAGTGTCTGCAGTGCTCCGCTGGGGCCAGGGCTGAGCAGTGATTCATCTGCTCAAACAGGTCCAGCACACCAACAGTCTACTCGTTGTTGTAATAATGCTGAGGATGGGTGGGAGGTAGTTTGACGCCCTTTGGACTCACTTGAAAATATCTCTTTGTCCTCTCTTGTTGCTGGGAAGTCAAAAGAATATGCTTTGTTTGAAATTTTCCAGGAAAAAAAGAAAAAGAAAAAAAGAAAAAAGTTTCAGAATACCAAAGCTTCAAATAGAAGTTGGTGGCTCCAGTCTGGGCACAGACAATTGAGTTTGAGGGAATTTATAGCAAGCCTATCCTTAATGTGTCCCAGGAATGACTTGATTTGCTTGTTCTATTCCCTAGCAGAAGAAACTGTGGGGATACAAATTTAATACAGTCTAGGAGCTTGTGTTACAGTTTACTGTGTCCTTGGACAGCTGTAAATCCTCCTCTGATGTATTTGCTTAATATTTAGGCTTAACATGTTTTAACCACAAATCAGGCTGCAATAATGAACCTGGAATCTGTCCAAACCTTATTCCAGAGTCCCCACAAACAGCTCCAGTCCCAGAGGTGAAATGATGGTGATCTACCTGTGAATATTGCGAATCCCCCCTCATTTTGTTATATGTGCTGAGAATAACAAGACACAATAAATCAGGAGCCTGATCCTCAGCTTAGACAAAGATTTACATTCTCCCATGCTGATTTACACCAGTGGAGGAGCTGATTCCACCATGAACAAATACAGTGTTTTAATCTACCAATCGATCCACAGCTCAGCTAATGAAACTTTGCAGCCCTTAAAATGTCCTGGCTCCAACTTGAATGTCTCCTGCATCTGGATTTTCTCTCATCAGCACTTTAGGGCTGGTACTGCATTAAAAACTGCACACACGACTACAGTTAAGCTTTTCAATAATGAAGTCACTTTATTTATTGAGAAATTTCATCACAGGATACATGATTCTTGGCAGGGCAACCCGTGAGCAGGAAGCCTGCAGTTACAAAGGTATGCATAAATGTGTATAAGGGCATATTGTTTGCCTTCTTTTTATTACAGGAAGGATATGGTTTGGTTGTGTTTTTGATGAGTTTTATTTCATTGTACACTGGGATTTTCCTATACTTGTAAGTTAAAACTTGACAAATATTTTTACCCCTCCTGTTATGTAGACATGGGGAAAGGATTGCTCTGTGTTTTGCCCTGGTGCTTTGCAGACCCTACACACAGGTCTTCATCCCTTGGGCTCACCTTCCTGGCCAGCAGAGTTGGCACAGGCATTGGGTAGGCATAAAGACTTCAGACAATTGCTGGGCTTAGTATACACTGGTGTGTATAAGAAGGGTTCTGGTGAATCAGTATAATTTCTTTTTAAATTTTAGTCTATAATCCTAGGGTTGTATTTAAAAAGAAAACACCAACCTTACAAATAAATCAACTGACAAAATGAACTAGCTAAGGACATTGATGATTTCTGCTTCCTATGGCTATTTGATTGCCCAATTACAGTCATTTTGAACTGATTGCATGCTCTTTTAATTTATTTCACAGCATTTGGCTGAAAGGAAGGACCTAATGAAGGGTATTTTTTACAGAGGAGAGTAAGTCTTCCTGAAAACAAATGTTCGGTCCTTTCTAATTGAGGACCTCTCTGCTTAGAAGACAGGAATGGACTTAAAGCAAAACCCTCTTTTATTTGTCAGGTAGAAAACTGAAGGGTTTGAAAAAAAGAAAGTTTGGAATACTCTCTGGTTGGGCTGAGCACTTATCCAAGCCCTGGCTAAGCAGCCCAACTGTTGTTATCTCTGGCTGACTCCCAGGCTCCTGGGTTAGGAACTGTGATTGGGTCTTGCTCTGGAGAGTACCAGTCTCCTCATGCCAGCTCTCTGCCTCTATTCCAAGCTGTGATGAAGTCAAGAGATATAGAAATAGGATTAAAAAGAAGAAAGCTATCTGGTTTTGAACCTCACAAAACATTTATTTCAGCTCTGCTTTGAATTGGGGGTCAAGGCTGCGTTAGTTGTCTTAGACGAGCCAGCTCTTTCCTTATTCCTCATAGGGTTGTTTCTCTGGGCAGCTGTTAAAAGCCAGACTCCTCTTTCTGAAGTGTCATTTGCAAGTATAACTAGTGACTTCCTCAGTGGCCTTCTTAATTGCTTTCTACTGAATCATCTTTGTGAATCCACTGTTACATGAGACAAAAATGGAACCAAATATTTGTCGTCAATTTCCTTTTAGGACATGAAGCTTCAGATAGATAGTTTTACCATTGTCTCCTTTGCACTATAAATCTTGTTATTTTGGGCCATCGAGGCAAAACTCTTGTACTGTAACAGAGAAACAAAACTGTTCTTATAAGCACTGTGTGTTCTAAGAAGAATGCTGCTATCAATCCAAAATACAATTAGAATTACTTTAGCAGGTTATGTCAGGTTGTGAAAACAGTATCAATAGAGGAAAAGAAAAATAAAGAAGTCTGCTGTGTTTTGCTAACTCTCCGGTTCTGGGCGTTTAATCTGGCTGGATTGATGGGAAGGCTACGGTTTGTTATCAGTGCTTTCACTGGTGTTTGTGATGGTGCCTCTTATTGCTAAACTGGAACATAAGATGATTCAAATGCAGTTGCAGGGGGTAAAATGTACACAAAATAACAGCCGCAAACAAGTCAGCCAATACCAAAAGCTACAATTCAGAAAGTTGACTCCACCTGGATTTTCAAGGTGTTCAGGTGCTTTTTTTGACTGCATACTTACCACAACTCTTCAGATGAATCCTTGCAGAATCTCTCAGAGGCACAAGGAAAGCTGTGATTAGATCTGTAGTTATTACTGCAGAATATGTGGCAGATGTCTGTAACTTATGTTTGTTTTAAGATTCATATTACTGTGATTCCTGGGGCTCTGATTCTGCTGAGGGCTGAGCTGGGCTGGGTGTTGTAAAACATAAACGAAAGCAGTGCCGCTGTCTCCTCAAGTTTACAATCAAATAGGCAGTACTTATTGAACTCCGCGAATACCAATACAGCATTAATTTCACTTACAAATGGTCCAGCTGTTAATGTCACACAAATGCTGGCTCAGTCTTTTCTTTTAAGATCGGTTCTGCCTGAAATGGTTTTGCTAAAAAGAGCACGAAAGTCTTTTTGCTCCAATAAATTAGCTATAATGGGAGCTGGTTCTGAAAAGCCTTGCACAACGAATAGCTTCACTGGTAAGAATAGCTTCATTAAGGAAACTACTTTTCCTTCAAGAAATGTTTGGAGAATTTGGCCCAGTGATAGCAATAAAATTTTTTTCTGCAAAATTATTTTGAAAGCATTTATATTGTTTACTCTAAGAAAGAGACTCTGGAGATAGTGACCTTTGAGCTTTGGTTTAAGAAGTTATGTGACTAATCCTGCTTTTACAGATGGCTTTTTTTAATGTTCCTCACAAACTTCAAGGGAATGCTTGAACGAGACAGGATTTGAGCCTAAGCTTCCCAAAGTTTCAGCTTTGGACTGGTACCAGTAATTATGTAAAGCAAATTGATTTCATAAGCTTAAGCTGTCATGTTAGTGAAAACTTTGTGCCAGGAACTTCCATTTTGTTGGGTCTCACCAACAGTGAAGAAGTTCTTCTTGCTTGAAAAGGCTGAAATGCTGGAAGTTAATTAAAAACCTCAGAAGAATCCATAACAGCAACACAATCCTGAAGTTTATTGTCCTGACAGGGACCTTCTGAAGTGCAAAAGACCAAGTTCTGCTTTGGAGCCCATCTGGACCATGATTAGGGGAACTCCTCTGTAGTGCCATATTTACAAGCCTAAAAGCATGTGTTGTTAATTCACTGTGTCTTAAGTCACAGCCTCACATCTATAAAGTTTAAGCTCAGCAGGA
>NW_009935333.1:62069-113252 GCF_000696875.1 Nestor notabilis | reverse complement strand
GGAAAATGTGAAAAAAGCACTCTTATATTAATCAGCAGTGCCAGAAATAAACCTGGATATCAGGAATTTAAACCTCATACTGCTCAGATGAATGCTGCAGCCTACAATATACTGCAGGGCTGTATATTTCCACTCTGTGAAGGATGGATGTTAAAAAAAAAAAAAAGGAAAAGAGGAAAGAAATGCATTTACTTAAAACACTTATCCTTGTAATAGCGCTACATAAAATGTACATAAAAAGGCATTTTTCGCCCACAATTTAGGCAAACAGAATTCTTAGTTAGATATTATCACCTGGAGAGAACCCAATAATAAGTAATTTAGTCTGGAGAGAGGGTTTGTGCATTTCTGATTAATATTTACAAAAGGCTTTGTGTATTTTTGCTCTAACGCTAATGAGGCAGCAGATCAAGTTTAACAAAAAGGACACTGTAGATTGAAATATGGTATTGTGCCCATCAAAGTCTGCCTCCTCTCTGCTTGGCTTATGATGAATACTGTTCTTTAATAGCGGGCTGGTGTTCGTGAAAAACTTATTACAGAGACTAAGAGAGAAGCCAAGAATGAAGGAATGCCTGACTGGCAGCAATCAATCACTCCCTTTTAAAGATGAACTGATCCTTCTTTTTTTAAAGTAACACTTCATAAAAAGGTCTCAAACATAAATATGCAAAGCATTAGAGCAATTACATTCTGCGTGATCCCTGCAGTATTTCTGGTACATGGCTTGACTTTAGTGTGGTGTATATAATGAATGCATAAAATGGCAAATCTCTCTAAAAGAAGACTGATATTTAGAGGAAAGTTCTTGCTGAAGAGCGTTAATTATCTGGAGCAGTAAAGTGAGATTATTTATATTACTTTTAACAACATATCTCCATATAGGCATTATTTTATTGAAGCCTTTTTTTTCTTCTTCTTCCATAAATGAACTTGATGTATCTAAAAAAAAAAAGGCGAATGCATATAATCTGTATACAGAGACCGAAAGTGGACATGGGACTGATATATTTAATGACCATCACATCCAAATGTGTTCATCTTTATGTGCCCAATTTGCATATGCACTTTCTGCAACTGTGCCTGCAATCACAGTCATTTTAGATGCAAATCAACATGCAGACATACATAGCTTTAAAAGAAGTTGAGTTCTCTATATGTAATGCAGAAATATCGATCTGTCTTTAACACATATTTCTTTGGTTGTGAGTCCCCACCTAACAAGTTGCAGACCTTTATCCAGGATTTAACAACCAAATCCCCAGAACACAACATACCACTTTTAATGCAATATGGGAGGCTTGCTAACAGAAATTGATGTAGAAGAAAATATTTTTTTTTCCAATCAATCACCACAAAAACTTTGCTCTACACAGCAAAGGCACAGAGTTAATTTAAGAGGTGCAGCCCAGATATTGCATCCAGGTACTAGGAATTTTTAATGACTTGTTATTTTTACCCTGTTCAGAGAATACATTTTCTGTTCCTAAGGGTCTGTTACTCTTTTAAAAACAGTGCTAAGAATGGCTGGACAGTTGCTGTCAAATGTAATGGATGGTAAACTATAAAATATTAATGAACTGGTAACTATACAATCTAATATTAGATGCAAACAGTGTTGGTTAATAAGGCACAGTTGAAAAGTATGAGCATGGAAACAGCAAAATGTCGCTAGTGAAATACCTGGTGGGTATTTGAGACCTCCAGTGGGTTTAGACTCTGTGTAAACACTGTCAGGAGAGGAGAATCAGCTCGGGTTTGTGGAGTTCAATGAAAGTCAGAAATATTTTCTTCCTTTCAGAATAGGAAAATGACATTTGGTGAAAACGGAGGTTCTTTCCCCTAGCAGAGACAGTGTGGGTTACTCATAAAAGCATAATGGCTTTCATTCAGAGGTGCCATATGGCTGCTTATAAGATTTCTGCACAGCACTTGCTGTAGCAGTAACTAAACAAATGGCACTATAGTACAATATAATACCTGTCAAGAGCAGTGATAAAGAATGTTTTATTTCTCTGCTTTCTGTCCTCTTTTCTCCCTTCCTCGTTGGAAGCGGCTGCCTCTGTGAGGCAGCACCCACTAGATGGTACTGCCAGGCTTCTCCGAGCTGTCGCTTCTCCTCAAGCTCCCTGGCCTGCCAGGCACTGCCGAGTGCCCCGGAGCACCAGTCCCTATCACCTTCCCAAAGGAGGGATTGCGATGGGCAGAGACAGCTGGAAAGATGTGGCAGGCACATTCTTCCACAGCACTGGCGCCTGCGCCAGCAACTGAGGAGTCTGAGGGACAAAGGGCTCAACATTTACTCTCTCCTAAGCCTTAAAATAAAGCCCACATCTACAAGTGGTGCTCAATACCGTGGTGATGCTTATGGAGAGACATCCAGCACGGCCCTGAGCCCAGATCATGGGAGGAGGTTGAGTTGCTGGGAGCCCTGTCGATGTAAGGGGAGCAGAGGGGTCTGCACCTCCAAAAAGCAGGCATAGACACCTTGGTGCCTCTCATCTCCTCTCTGGAAAATGTTTATTATCTTTTTGAGGTTAGATTAATAAATGTGTGTGTCAGATGCTTCGTTCCTTCAGTAAGATGCAGCAATAAAATGCCAGCAAACAAGTGTGTTTACCTTGTATTAACTGCTGTCTCTTCAAGCTCTCTGAGCTGGTTAGCAACAGGACTTGTCTGAATGTCTTTTAATTTGGTAAAAGATGGCCCCACCTGCTTCACATGAGCAGAAGGATGGAAAATGCAGCAATCTTTGATCACCGGATAGCCTTCATATGTTGTTTACAAAATAACACATCATCTCTCTCTCTGTGTTTTCCCTGTAGGATCCATGCAGGCTTATACTAGCTCAGAAATATATTGGCTCCCTGATCGGCACCCTAACACATATGCTCTATCATCTTCTCCTTCAGAATCACACTCCAGGGAAATTCGGTTTAAACCTTTCCTGATTAAAAGCCAGGAATGACCATATATGTAGTAAATGTGGGGGTTTGTATGTGCTTGTCTCGTTCCTTAGAGTACTTCCTTCAGGCAGTCTAAATTCAAGATTCTGCATGATGTATTCCTCGGTCCTTCTGTCCATCTGTCCGGATAAGCAGCTTGTTTGATGAGTTAACCATTCTGAGCATTTTAATATTTATGTGACTCTTGTGCAGCTCAGCAGTTGCTTTATGTGGGATTGCATATTTGATAAGATCACAGATTCACTCTGTGCCAAAGCTGAAGTCCTACCGAGGTCTGACTGTACTTCAGATGTCAAAAAAATATGAATAGGTGGTCTTAATGTTCTCCTCTGGTGTTATATCTGTCTATAGAGAATATAGCTTACAACAGATTAGAAGCAATAGAGGACTTGACATATACTGAGAGAGCAGTAAGAATGATGCTTGTTGACATTATCGGCTAAACCTGTAGGGGAATTTTCTTTTTTCTTTTCATTCTTTCTTCTACTCTTTCTTTCTGTGAAATTTGCTTATTTGTTCTCATATGCCATGTTCTTTCTAACATCAAATTTCAGTTTCTTTATCTAAAATAGCTTTGTCAATCTAGGCATTTTCCACACACCTATCTATACACGTCCTTGTGCGGTACGCATTGCTGCTCTACCCAAATGGCTCACAGGGCTGCCTATCTCAGGTGTTTAAAGAATATTTATTACAAACAGCTTGTGTAATTCTAATTCATGCTTATAATGCCTAGTTAGGAATTCATTGAACTAGACTGCCCGTACTTCTGTGCACCAGTATACTGTGGTCCCTCTGCACTTCAGACTTCATGTGTAAAAAGGTTTGCAGCAAATGCAATTATGTTCTGAATAGATTTGTGCTTGTGTCCACTTCACATTGCTTTGGGGATGCACCCTTATGTGCAAGTAGTCTGTGATCCTATGCAAATGCCTTTGACATGAAATGATGAACTCACCTCTTAAGCAAAAGAAAAAAAATCCTGATTTTCAGTCTTTCATAGCAGTGTTGCAAATAAAGCAATCCTCATGAAAGATGGATTACTGCTGAATGAGTCATGGAAATTCCTACCCAAGGTTTGTGAAATCTGCCTATGCAGTGGACTGGGGGAGAAGGAGAGGATATTTCTGCTGACATGTAATGTCTTGATCCTATCTCATTTTTGTTAAGAACAATTTCTGTGGTTAGATGCCCAAAACAGAGCTTGCAGACATGGATTTCGTAAGTTCCATTGGGAAACTGCATCCTAGTATCAGGATCTGGCTTTCTGTAGCACACACTGACCTGAGTATTGAGAATGTCACCTGGGTCCTGTTAACACGAGTTTATAAATGTTGCTTTCAGAGCCTGACTCCAGAGATGGTATTATAAATGTGCAGCGGATGGAACATTACTGCCTTGTCAGCTTTAGATTTAAAAAATACAGCATGAGACGTACTAAAACCTGGGATGAAACCTGCTCCTCACTGCTGGTGCATTCAGTACTATTTACATCAGTAGGCGTCTACAGCCCATATTGGGCTGTACTATACTGTCCTTAATTCATGGCACATTAAATACAAAGTAGATTCATTATTTGGGCTCACAGGCACAGAAAAGCCCTGTGGTTCCTTCTCTGTCTGTGGTACAGTCTGGTTCTTAGCTCTGCCCCTCAGGGTTTCTGTAAGAACTGACTCTAAGCTGGTTGTGAAAGAGACTTCAGGCTGCACCGCATTGTCGTTGGACTTGCACTGAACTGTACCTAGTGCTGTGTGTCTTGGATGAAGTTCAACACCGTGTGTTGTTGGAATTCATGGGCAACATACCAAGATGATGTGAGGACCCAGAAGACAAATTTGCTAATATGCAATCACAGGACATAGGCACTGCTTTGTATTAGTACAGTATACAAGAGCAACCAAAAGGCTGATTTTCCAGTGTGGAGGCTTTAACAAGATTTGAAAAGGAAGGACCATAATATAGGGCTACAGAGTTTCTGCTTTTCTGAACCTGCTATATCAGTAGGTCACTGGAGAATAAAATTTGGGACAGTTTCAAAGATGGCACTATGAAGTAGATGGTAGATGTGCAGTATTGTGCCATTTCAGATCATGAACAATATGACACAGGCTGGAAGACAGGAGATACAAGTATGAGGGCATATTTCGTGTGCCATCATCTTGGAGGATTGTTCTTTTATCTGAGACAGGAACTGTAATCCTGTGGAAGTGCTGAAGGAAATCTAAATTGTGAAGAGTTATTGGCATTCTGTGAAGTAGGAGTATGCCTAACATGCCATAACAAGAAAAGGTAACACAGAACTGTAATTAACACAATGTTATTTTTAATTCATAAAAATACTGTTTACAGAGCTGCAGTGAAAGAATCTGACTTTTAATGAAGATTGATTGCAAGTCAGACTTTGCCTTTCGTTCTGCAGATTTTTGTTCACTACAAGAAGAAAGTGAGCTGGGAGTGAGATCATTTGTTTGTAACACTGAGTCCCTTGAGTATCCTCTCCTCTTTCATCACAGCCACGGGGACTTTGGTTCCTCAGCTCAGGTGCTACAACACAAAAGGATCATGAGGTTTTCTCCCTTTTGTCCCTGAATAGGACCTGCTCCTCCCCACCCCTCAGCCCTGTTCACTGTTATGCAGTAGGTAATAGCCTTTCCATCAGGCTGCTGCCCCAAATCAGCTTGGTTGATCTCCGGTTATGAAGTCTTCTGCACAGAGTAGCACAGATCAATGGGGCTCAGCAGGTTACTCTGTCTGAACAGAGCACGTATTTTGGCACAGGACATTTCCAAAGCACTACACAGCCTCTAGGGACAAGTGGAGAGGCTCCCAAATTTCTGCCAGGTCACGCCATCCGCATCCGTATATTCAAGTGCGTACAAGGCCACAGACTTTGTAGGGCTTTGTGTGTTGCATTTTTTTGCTACAGGTTACACAAAGGTATTGTGGAGAGCTGAGAGCAGTGGCTGGTGTGGGAAAAGAGAGCCAGCAGAGCATTTTGTAGACTGCAAATGACCAGGGCTCCTCATAGGTCGCCTTTCTCCTTTCTAAACAGATGTGGGTGGGATGAGCAGCCCTGTCTTGCAGCCTTACACCCTTCCTCCCATGGGCAGTACCTTTACCGACCACCATGGTCATAAGAGGTGGTCATGTGGAGTCACTCCTCATCTGCTCCAGGTCCACTGTGCTTCCCAGCCTGTTTTGACTACCGGTTAACAAGGAATCATATGATCAGTTCATCAGAGTTTGTAGAGGAGGCCCTTGCAGGAGCAACTTAGGGAAGAAACTTACTGAACCAGGAAGAAGTCTTGCTCAGTTAAGCAGTAAGAGAAAAAACCCACACATTTTGCCATAAAAGGTATGCAGCACAAAAGTTAAGCCACCCTTCACGTGTCAGACAGTGAAACTGAATATATTCCTGTCAATTCTTGTTTGAAGTATTTCCAACAAATTCCCTTACACTCTTGTACTGCCATAAATAAATGTAGAAATACCATCCATTATTTGAAGCACCATGCAAGAATCCCTTCCCAGGTCTTGTGCAGCCACGTTCTAATCACACCACAACAGTTTTCATTTCAGGTTACTGCTAATTAAAACTGCAATGTTGTACAGCAGTAAATTTTACTGATGATCAAAACTGTTTGTATATCTTGTCACATAACCTATGCATTTGCAGGAAATGAGAGTGCTTGATTCTGCCTTCAGACAAGACTAAATTTGAAGGAAACTTGAATATCAAATGACACAAGTTAAAAAATGTGAGACAAGATTCAGAAGGAAAGAGGTTTTCAGAGCAGCAGTTGAAAGTAGAGCTGGATGAAGCTATTGTATCAAACATTTCTTCAAATCTAGGCAAAGTTTTGACTGAAGCTTGTCTGTACAAAGAGTAAATTGGAGCAGAATTATGACTTCATGTGGAAAGTGAATCTGGGTTGAAGTGAGACCCAGAATCTGCTTTGCACTTTGAAACAGGACCTATCTGAGCAGTTTGTTCCTGCCCCTCAAGGGCCACCTCCCAGGACTGACCTCCTCTGAACTCTCAGGGTGTTTGAAGAGCAGGGCTCTGATCTCAGCACTATGTATCCGCTCACCTTTACTGAAAAACACGTCAAGGGAAGTGCAGAAGGGGTGCAAAACCCAAGTGAATGGAAACAATCAAACAACTGAGGTGTTTTTTTTTTTCCCCATAAAGCCCCATAAACTGAAACTGCTGAAGTCTGCACAGGGGTAATTAAAATGCAATATACCATGTGTTTCAGAGACTAGCTGTATTTTCCACTCTGCTGCTAGTATCTGGTAAAATCAATCCCTAAATGCTGACTGCCATTCAATTTTGAGGCAGAGAAGCTTTGAATTCATATCCTGATTTGATTTGGGCGTTGCCTGGGGAGTTAAAAATCTGGGCCTTTTTCTGATGTGCAGGTCTGCTGTTTCTTGCCAGGTTATCGTTGCTCCCTTTACTTTCTTCAGGGTTTATCCAGTTTGCATATAGTTGAAAGGTGAATTCATCCCACTTTCAGCATCTCTCTCAGTTTTTCTCTCCAGAAGTTGTGTGCTCTCATGTTGCATTTTTTTTCACTGTGTATATTTCAAAAAAAAAAAGAAAAAACAGTGCAATGTTGGCAGGGTTGTAAGCTACCCTCTTAAAAGCAAGGAAGAAATTTTGAATTAAGAGTAACTCAGTATGGTGTGACACTGTCCTCAGTTCACCCCATTATTCCTGTGTGTTGTGGCACATATGGCATTAGTACAGTGTGTGAGATTCCCTGCAAAGCTAAGGAGAGGTAGGTTGATTTAAGGACATGATTTCCAGCCAGATTTTCAGCTTTAACTTTAAATTCCTTTGTGTTTGGGGAAGCGAATTTTGAAGTAGATCTTAAATGCTCTTTCAAAGAGGTTTTTGTTGTTTGTGGTTTGTTTTTTCTTTCCTAAAAGCTTCAAGTGACATTGTCTACTGGACTTTTTAGCTGCAATTATTTTAGAAAAGAGGCATATAATGTGTGAGATGTGATGCCCTTTAGGAAACTCGAGATATTTGTTTGTCTTGGCGACAATCGCAGCCTTCCTTTAAATGCTGTCCCTTTTTGACATGAACAGAAGTGCCTGTGAGCAGAGCACTATCAACAGGACAAAATATCAGTTTTGAATCCCCTGGTAATACTCATATGTTGAATACCATTTTGACCAAAAGGACCATCAATTACTCTGATCTTCAGGAGCTTTCTGCTGGATTGCAGCATTTTGCTCAAAGACATTTAAATGAAGAATAAGAGGTCCTGACGCTTGGAATGTGGCTAGAAAGGTTGCCCTGGTCTGAGAGAAAAATACCAAATCATATATATCTGCACCTGAAATATTGAAGATATGCAACAAACTGCTCAGAAGTAAATTAAAGTATCCACAGTAATCATCTGGTGAATACTTTCAACAGATTATTTATTTATAAATATGAGAATATTTAAGAAAATGAAATATTTTCAGACAGAATAAACAAAACCATTTTAGACTAATAAATTCCGACTGATCCTCCCAGCTCTAACCCAAAGGGACTGTATATTCTTGTAAGAGTCTTCCATTTCAAATCAATCTTTAAGCAGGTAAGAGTTTTATGCCATGAAATACCACCTAATGATGTGTTTAGGATACAAAAGCTAATGTAAGAGTAGCAATAGCGGCTTTAATTTGTCAACAGCTTCCCCCAGGAGAGTTTCACAGGGGTTGCAAATACCCTAGTCATTTAAATGCCTTATTTACAACTGCATTAGGCACTTGCATACATGTTCTCATAAAAACACTGCTGCCTATTTGCAGCCTCAGTTGTTCACTGGGACTGCCATTTTTAGGAATCTTGATGCCTAGTTCTATGGTGCTTTTGTTAATCCCAGTTATTACCCACAAGTTTTTTAGGCTTCTTAAGTACTCATTAGTTTTCTGGGATCCTTTTAGGTAGAAGTTTACAGTTACACGGAAAGGAAATGGAATATTAAAAGAGAATGCATCACTTCCTGCCTTATTTGGCATAGGCCCAGACCTACAGAGGACCCAGGAAGTTGTAATGTGATGCTAGAAAGATAAGAATAACAGACATGGAAAAGTGAAAGCTCCCCTGGACTCCAGGCAAAGTTATGCAAAGCAATAAAAGACGCAGGTGATGGATTTTTAGTGCCTGACAATAACATTGTCCATTATTGCTGAAAAGTCATGTATAGGGTGAAAAAGGCAACTGTTAACAGAGCACAGCACCGTTACACGAGAGCCAATGCCAAAAGGAATAAAATGGTGTGTCAAACTGAAATTTTTAGGGGAATGCAGGGAATAACCCGCATTATAATTTGGCTGCGAGCTATGAGGCTAACACCTCTTCTCATATGCAACATGAATTGAGCCATTTAACAACTGCAGATGGTCAGGACCTTTATTTCACTTCTCCAAGCCTGTATTTCTACTATATATTGCAATTAATCTTTTTCCTTCTCTTTTTTTTTTCCCCCTCTGTATCTCTTTCACATCAGAGGCACCTAGAGTGCAACACAGCTGCCTGGTCATGTTTGCATGTGCATCTGTGTCCAACATCAGTGCTCATGACCCAGTGACAGCAGCATGGTTCGAATACCAGAGAAAGCTAAAACCCATCCAAATTAATGTAGATACCAGTAGAAGCACTTCATGCCCCTCTTTACCAGGGTGCATCATCTGCATTGGCCCTGTTCACACTGGTTCCATCTTCTCCTCTAGCAGGGCAGCAGCCAGCGGCATGGGTAGGGGCTGGGGCTCATCCTGTGTGCAGTTTGAGGGTATCACTGGAGTTTGGGGGTCCTCTGAAGTGAGCGGATATGCAACACAGGGTACAAGAGGAGGGATAGAGTTTCTTGCCACTTTGAGGTGGAGGAGGGAGAAGGACATAGCAGTATGTCAAGGATTGCCTTACTATGAGATGACCCCACGCCTTCCAGCAAGAGTAGAGCACCTAAAGATGAGGGCACCAAGAGGAAGAAACCCTCATCCCTTCACAAAGTTCCCCTGGCTCCTTGACCTAAAGGATTTTCTAGTAAGGTTCAGTATTTGGGCAATTCCTGTTACTTTTTTGGTATCATGGTCATGAAGGACTCAAGCGGTGTTAGAAGCAGTTAGGAAGAAACAGAGAGGCACAATAAATATGATCTAGATTTTGTGGATTAAACTTTTCATTGGGTGACATGTTGAAACATAATTTATTTGAGTGAAAAGGTTTGGTTAGAGAAATATCATTTTGAAAGTTTTAAAGAGGCATCCTGTCAAAATAGTCTGTTTTCACATTGCTTAAGCAGAAACAGCTCTTGGTTTCAAAATTCAAGTTAATTGGAAGGAAAACTCCTATAAAACAAATAAATGAACATGTGAAAACATCAGCAGTGGGAGGAAGTGATTTGAAATGATCAAAACTAAACACTTCAGTTAATATGATCCTTTTTTTTTTAATTAGCCCATGACATAAACTTTTCTTCATTACTTGGGAGAAGAAAAATTAAAATCTTGAAAGTCTTCACAGGACAGGAAATTCATTTCCCATGCTGTGCTAAGACATAACCATACAGCACTTTCTTATATTTATCTTCCTATCTTTCTGTGCAGGATAAGCAGGAATATAAATCTATAAGTGAAGAGACAGGTTAATATAAATGGTTTGAGTGAATCTCTTCTCTGATCATTTTTTCCTTCCCTTGCTTGATGTCACTGTATGAAAAATCTCACACCACCAACAAAATGTATGGTAATAGTTCAAAACAAAGTTGAAAAATTTCTAAAAGTTGAACTGGAAGCATTTTTGTCAAGAGTTTATTGGGAGTATTTTGTGTTTTTAAAAGTTTAGAAAAGTTTTATGACAAGCAGATAAATTATTGGAACTCTATGAACATGGAATTAAATGGAAGCTGAAAAGTGACAAACAGGGAAAAGAGAGAGCATGTAATTTTAGAACACATAAAGGTAACTAAATTTGAAAAATTGCATTAGTATATCATTTTCAGTATGTAAGCCATTAGAGAAAAAGTGTAAATTACACCCTGTAACAAAGTAAAAATGTTTTCAATGTTTAAAGGTAATTTTGTATTACTGCTACTATTACTTAAACTCTTAGCTCTTATAAATATCTAAAGACAGGACCCCTGGTGATATTACCTGTGTCTTAGGCAAAGAGCAACAATTTCAATTCCATTCAACTACATTTGTATTTTGCCAAGTGCTATCAAGCACTGAGTTGCATAATTTGCTATCTAAGTGAAATAGATATTTTTCGTGCTGCACATTTATCACTCTCCTGTGGGCCTCGTTACTGACAATCAAATCATAAAAGGTGTTCAAAATTGTCATGATGCACTTATTTTCTCATGATATTTGATACAAATAGTTTCTTCTACAAAAATGGCCTTTTTTAACCGTAGCATTTTAGAGTAGTTCTTAAAGAAACAGAATGCAGTTGCTTTTTAGCAGATCCTACATAGGCATTTAAAAAAAAAAAAAGCTTTTCATAGCTGATCCTATTTCTAAATTTATCACTGGAGTCTCATTTCTAGGAAAGGAGGGATTTATACTCAGTGTAAGCTGATAACGTAGCAAAATAAAAATATAGAAGAAATTCTATTTGTATTGGGAAGACTTGCATTAATTTTTTTTCTTTTCCATCTTTTAACATGAACTCAGACATTGTAGAAGGTGATTTTTAATTCACAGAACAGTAGCAGTACCGGAAGCTATACTAGCTATATCATGTGCACTACTCTCCGTTATATTGTAAGATTTTGGGGAGAATCATCACAAGATCACTAATTCCTCAGGACCTTTGAATTTTCACTGCTGGGGCTGATAAGCCAGCAACAAGAATTTCTCCTAACCTGAAGTAGAGAACATTAAACCTATTTCATATGAAGCCACCGATCCTTCGGAAACAATGTTTGAGCCAGTCATGGGGGGGGTATCTGGGTACGTTGTCTACAGAGTACTTTAAACTGACCGCTCCAAAGGTCAGAGCTGGCTCTGGTTTTAAAACAACGTGCAACAGTTCCATCCCCAAACCGAGGTAACAATTCACCCAAATAACTTGCGAGGCAGCCTTGAAGTATCTTATCATATTGTGCAGTAGACCCAACAGATCCCTCCTTGAGCAGGCAGTGTCCTTAAAAAAGAAACGAGGGAAGCAGGATGGCAGGAGGATGCCTGCCTGCTCTGTGAGTTTTCACTGCATTTTAAGCAAGAGACATCTTGAGGTTTGTGCTCACCCAAATACTTCTGCTTGCAAAAGCAAAGCCCATAAACATTTGTTTAAGGCTGCCCTGACATACCGAGTATTTAAACTTTTCACTGCTGCTGCTTGTGAGACATATCAAAATGTACATATTTTTTCCAAGATTTTATTCCCTGCACCCTTCTCTATGATTTGATGTGCCAGTTAAAAAGTGATGGTCTCTAAGGCTGTGATGGAGATAGGTGATTCGTGGTAGAAATACAGCACCACTGACCTCATGCAAAGGAACAGCTGATGTTACAGTGAGAAGATGCTGGATATTTATTTGTAGGTATAGGGGAGAAATATATTTGTTAGTGAAATGGAGCTTGCTGCAGAGTGCATAAAGGTGAATTATTTGTCAGAAGACTGAAGGAGGTTTATGCAATATAGTATTATTGAGCAGGGCTATTAGCAGAGTGAATTGCTATTGTGACATGCCATTAAATTGTTTTTAGTGTCCACAAAGGTATCATTCTGGAGCAGGCTTGGTTAGTAACAAAGTTATATATTTACTGGACAGCAGCAGATCTCAGAATAAAAATAGCCTGTCTGTTCATAAAGTACAATAAGAGAGAGGAGGGTCCTGTGCTGGAAAATGTGACCTTTCGCACCGCTTCCCAGCACTGCTAAAGTAACCATGAGCAGCTTCCTCCAACACGCACAACCCACAAAACCAGGACTTTGGTCCTTCTGCCTCCTGTGTAGAAAGGAGCTCCCGTGACACAGCCTGCGAGCAGATGACAGCCAGAGCCACACAGAGGGTTGGCTCTGTGTGCTGCTGGCTGCCGCTTTGTATGCACAATGCCTTCCAGCACTTACATATGGCACATCAGCTTCACCACCCTGTCAACCACCTTATGACAATGAGTCCAGGCCCATCCAGTCTTCTCTCTGTTTCAGTCAGGAGCTCTGTGAGTTTCTGTGGATCTCTCCAAATCTCAGGCAAGGCTTTGTTCAAGCTCAGGAGGGCTGCATGAGCTCCTCTCACTGACAGTGCTGCTGTCTCGCTCAGCTTGCAGTCATCCAAGCTTTGTTCTTCCTTTGGTCATTTTTGGGACCAGAGTTCATATACTACATCTTTTGATGTTGTAAAAGATGCTAATAATCTTCCTCGTGGCCTCACACAAAAGATTACAAGCAGAATAAACTGCTGGTAGAGAATAAGGTTAGAGAAGCCATAGGCACATTAGGACTGATTACAGTGTTCCATCTTTAACTTTGGAAAACACATTATGTCACAGCATTCAACCAAATGCCTTTAATTTGATCATATTTATATTCTGATTGGGAAAAGCAGAAAAAAATGCCAGGACTAACCTATTAATTTAACAATCCAAAAAGCAAAGAAGGAACTCCTGACATATTTTTTTGGGGGAAAAAAAAAAGATAATTAAGTATACATATATGTATATATATAGTTTCACAGAATAAATGTTTTAGAACATAAATCAGTGAAAGAAAAGTAATAAATAATGCATGGTGAAAATGTGATAATGTTTATTAAGAAGCAACAGCCTTGTCATCTTCATTTTCTTGTTCAGTGATTCTCCTCTCAAAGGGTTCACTCATTTGGGACTCCCTGCAATTTAGCCTGAGGCCACGCTCTCTAATTCTTGGTTGGAAATATACCTGCTTTGCAAAAATAAGTTAAAAGCAGAACAACTGTGCACACTGAAGGTCTCCCCATTAAGCTCCTTAAAGGCCAGACAGTGAATTTTGTGCTCTTGTTGCTGTGGAAATCTGAAGACAGACAATAGCAATCCAAAGAGAGAGGGGAGAAGGGGAAGAAAATGTGTGAGACAGGATATCTGAGCCAAGGCTGCTGGGCTCAAAACCTCTTCCTTCCACTTAGTGCTTTTCTGACCTGAGACATGAAATAATCCTCACTACACCTTTCTTTCCTGACCTGTAGAAAAAACTTTCTGAACCTATAGTAGTGAGCACAGCCTATGCACAGGGGTCGTAAGTGCCAAACATCCCTTCCTGCTTTGTGGAGCTCAGTGTATTGCCATGGGAAAGCCCTGCTCCTGCACAGGTGGGGACTGGCTCTGCTGGCACTAACTGAAGCCTGAGGACTTGCATTACTGAGAAGTGAAGGTCTGGGAAACAGCTCAGAAACGCAGAATATTATTATTCATTAAAGCATGTAATTGTTTGTAATCAGGCACCTTTGCCCTTCTTCCTTCTTTGTCTAATCTTTTGTCCCTAGCCAGAATAATGAGGAAATTTAGACTACCAGTTAAAGAACTTTAGCACTGATAATTTGCAGTAGCTAAAACAATATGTTGACGTTAGTATGCTGTGACATATAAGCTGCTTAATTAGAGCTGCCATTTAATCTGTTCCTGTTCATTCATTTGCACTTGACTAATATAGGAAAGAAAGTATACCCACCTAGCTTTAACAAACACAAGTATATCTTTGTAGGGTGGAAACTAGAGTGTAATGATGATGTGTGCACAGAGTAGGCTCTGAACTTGTACCTTCAATCACAGATGTGGATGCAAAGAGAGATCCACAACTGAACATGGGTTATTGTGCACAGATGTAGCTTCTCATTTCTAACTATCTCCCGCAGTGGATAACATTAGCTTGCCAGTATATTTATGCTTTTATTATTTACTGAAGCTTTCCATGGGACATCATTCTAAATTATCGTTCTGTGATTTATTAGAGTCTGTGGGATTTTATTCATCAGCCCAGCAAGGCATTAGCAAAAATAAAAAATAGTCATGGTGTTCGTTATGCTGTAAGTAGATCAAGAGGATAGCTTGGACTTTAGGTAGAGGATAGGTATGCGTTACAGAGGTAAACCACAACTAGTAAGAGTCCTTTATCCTATAGAGCAATGTAAAGAGGACCTGAAAGGGAGAAATTACATTTACACTCCCTCTAAGGCCCTTTTATTGCCCATGCAGAATTCACATCTCTTTTTCTCAATAAATGAGATAACATTCATACTAAAACTTACTTTACTTCCTACTGTACTTGATATAGCTGATAAGGGAAATGTTCAAAGCCTTGAGTAATGGAAGAGGCGACTGCAACACATGTCTATACAAACACCTGTGCACCTGCTCTGCTCCCTGAGTCATTAAAGCAACCGTTTCTCTGCGAAACAGCAATGCTAGCTGTTGATAATGAAGTGAGAGCCAAAAAGCAGGCAAGTTTTTTCTTGTGAATATATGTGGAAGCAAGAGAAGAATTAATAATTCTGTTGTGCTACAGAAGAAGGAGCTAAAAGTACATCAGAAAAAGCAAAGTCAGCACAGAAGCAATTTTCAAGACGAAATTCTGACTGCAGCCTTTGGGTACAGAGAGGGGAGAACATCCATGGGTCTCACTGTGTCTCTTGGACACAGTGTCAATTCCCAGTGAAATGACTCTGTGATGGCCCTGCTCTGGAAAGTTAAAATGTAATTGTTTTTACTTCTGGTTTTCAGTTAATGACAGAAGCAGAAGTACCTGTAGTACCACGGAAGATCATGTTCTCAGCCTAATCAGAAGTGGGAGTGCTTGAAACCCCCTACTACTAATTTTAGCTCAACTTGCAAACTCAGGGAGACAGTTTAGATGACTACAGTTTAGATGAGTACATGTGAACTCTAGCCCTAGGTATTTGGAAGTTTCGCCTAACACAAACAAAAAAGTCATCTCAGAAACTTGGGACAAGCAAAAGCGGCTAAAACCTGGCACAATAAAACATGCAGATAGCATAAGAGGAGGACTCAGGGTGAGAAATACAAGATAAAGAATAGCGCAGCACTCATCAAATGATAGATTAATTTTTCAGCATAGCTACAATTGCTGTAACCTCAGTTTCATGAGTCAGCAAGTCTGAGAACATTAATATATAGCAACAAACGTAACACCTGGGTTTTTATTCAACTGAGGTAAATTTGGATCTAAAACCAGACCTGCTTTTCATAATTAGAAATTTGGTTCAGCTACCATGAGCCAGGTATGTGTTTAAATGAAAAGATCTGATACTCATTGGCATTAAGGGCACCTTTACACCACTGTAATAGTTAAAGAGGACTCAAAATGGTAAAACCGATATTTGCTCATTTTAAAACCCTTTAATAATAAAAACACAGCAAAAAGTATAAATGCAGATCAATATAAAAATATTTTTCCTACTTCAGATAAAGTTAATATTAAAGCTACTTTCCTTCCATATTTATGCAAATATCCTTACCTAAAAACAGCATCACTTTTATTCCATTAAAAAGGTTAAGGAAGAAAAAGAAAAATTCCTTTTATTTTCCATTCAGAACTAGTTACCTGAAATCTTAGTAAAATAAATTAATTTGTTTAATTGTTGATATTAAAATTGTTGAATCAGTGTCTCAAACAAAAGATTAAAATCTGCAGTTTACAGAAGAATGAGTAACAGGAAATTTCTCTTCCATTATGTATATTAGCATCCACAGCTGGGACAGCAGATGGATGTGTGCTGAGAAGCTTGTAGTTGTTTTTGCCCATAAAACATTTGTTGGACCAAAAAATGGTTGAAGCAGGGTGGGTCTTACTGGAACAGATCAAAATAGACACTCTTCCTTATTGCTTTTTAAAATATAGCTTTACTATGCATCCTGCATACAGCCAGCAGCTTCCACATGCAAGTACAGCTGCACTACCTCTTGCTGTTCTTAAGCCAGGTAGCTTTTAAAGATGTTCTTGAAATCCTTTGGTTTATATCACAGATACAAATGGATCTCTCCCTGCAGTAGGAGTTTTGCTTGCATCAGGATTTAGGATTGGTGCTTAAAGTGCAAACTTCCTGCTGCTGCTGCAAAATAAAACAGTTATTGGTTTCTAAGCTTGCTGATGTAAATCAGTCAATAGATTCAAACCTCTGTACCTGGGGTAAACTAGGGTAGCCAGACTATGTGACACTTGGACACATGGAAGCCAAACCATGACTGTTTCTGTGCGCAGCCCCGTCTAACATAGCATGTGGAGCTGCATAAAAATGCAAGTGCACTCTATTGTGTCGAAATGCAGTACCCCAGAATGATAGAGAAAAATCCATGCAACTGCTGTAGTCTCACTGGTGCTAATAGTCTTACACACCATATAAGACCAAAATGATTGTTTTCAGAAGAAACCATCAGGCCATAATTGGGGAGTTCATTTTCATCCTCATAGAGGTCAAGCAGCTCGTCTGATGGAACAGCTGGATGGATGCTCCTTAGAGGTGCCTGGCTTTGGAGAAGTTGACAGGATAATTATCAGGGATGAGCAAACAGGTTCTGCCTAATTTTGAACCTACTCAAATGACCTAATTTTGAAATTTAGCCTTGAATTTACAACTTACTGAATTTACGGTGCCTGTGTAATTACACTGTAATTATACATTTGCATACTTGCCATAACATCACAAGGACTAATCAGATTGGGTAAAATTTCTATCCTGACTTGCACTGACTAGTAGTTAAATACATTGATCCTACTGGTTGATTCAGTCTTAATGAAAGTATTGGAAACCAGCCCATCTGAATACAGCCAGGGTTACAGAGAGTAATATAGATGAAAGAATGACTTACTGGCTATAGCTTATGACATTTGCCCATTATTTATTTTAGGTATTTGTAGCTATTGTTGTTTCGATGAAAGGCTCCATTCTGAGCCCTTTGTACACAGGTTATTTATTTCCCTGGATTGCATTAGATTTCCAGTACTGGGAAGAAATTGGTCTAGCGTGTGAATGTTCATGCAATTGCTGAATGCAATGAAGTGTATTTGTCTTTACTATCTGTTACTGGAAAAGTTAAAGTTTGTTTTTCTATAAGTTGATTTTGTTGAAGAAGTGCTGTCTATTAAAATACAAGTTATTAACAATTACTGTTTATGGACAAACTCATTTGAAAAGCTGCGTGTTTAAAGGTTTTAACTGGAATATTCCTTTGGAATGAGTTTTTTAACTGACTAGTAACTTCTTGATATGTTCTACTACTCGTTACTATAATGTCTTTCTCCTAATGTGCACTTTGATTATGTTCGTTTGATTTCTTCTGCAGACAGAAGTCTCAGAAAGAGACATATATCCTCAGCACCAATAGTGTGTAAAAACATCTATTATAGAAAAAAATGTAAGTACAATATAGCTTAAGTCCCAGTGTAGACCCAAAGAAATAATTCTTATTGGTAGAAATAGGTTTTTTATGTCCCAGTAATCATTTTGCATCTTGTGCTACAGGGGGTCACAACAAGGGGAAGATTCCCATCTTGGTAGAAAACAGAACAATCTAAAAGACTTTTCATTTCCATCAGCAAACAGATTTATTGACAGTAAGACTCAAAAATGTGTAATTTCTGACCAAGATGTCATCAGGAAAATTGTGTCAGCTTCTGGTCACAAACACACAGAAAGGGAGTGGGGGATATAGAAAAGCCAGAAATGTGATGGAGGTGCAGTCATCAGGAATGTGACAGGATGAGCATCAAGTCCATGTTCTGAATTCAGACCAGCAGGAACTCACACTCAGGTCTCCCACATCTCTTATGAGTTCCCTAACTATTGGGCTACTGAGCCATCCACAGTCTCAAACTGTGACATTTCTGCACTTTGTATACATGATCAGACACTGGTCAGCTGAGAGAACATGACAGTAAGACCTTGCATTACTATCTGTGTATGTCATAGGTTGGCCCTATTTGAAACATAGTTTTGCACACGCATGTTTCTGTGTGTAAATAGATATTTCATACTACATATGAAAGGTCACAGACACAGCTGGGTTCTCAGCAAGCGCAAACCCCAGGTACCGTTAGGCATGTGTAAACTCCTGTGATGCTCTGATGGTCAGTACAGACCTTTGCCTCCCTCCCTGTAAAGGCTGAGAGCTGAGGCTCTGCCCCCAGACTCCGTGTCATTGCTCAGACAGGGACAGTAAAAGAAGTCTAGTCCTTCCACCCCATTTTTCAATATAGAAGCTCAAAATCACTTGCAAGCTATTTACTGTATGAAAATTACTGTTTCACCTGCAGAGCGCTGCAGATCTATGTGGTATAACCCACACGGCTTCCACTGGCCCACAGCAGTGCCTGGGACTTGCCCTTTCTGTTTGTTACTCCAAGCTTCTTCCGATTTGGAGGACAAAGTTCATGACAATGTGTTTGCTAGTCCACCAAGAGCACTCAGAGTCCATGGGCAGCTGGTGGGTTTACAGCAACAGAGGCTGGGAGGTTCTCTGAACATGTCTACTGTACTGTAGACCTTCGGTCGTGGCAAACTGAATCTGTATTGCACTTTCCTCTTTCACTGCTGAATGAAAGGAGCCTGAGGGATCATTAGTATCCTTCCATCACTTCCTCATTAGTTCTTAGATAGTGTTTTAATGACAGCTTGAGAGGCTCAGCATCCTGCCCTCTTACTATTTATGATCCCCACAGTGCTAATGTGCACTTAATGAGAAATTCTTGTCTTGCTTGTAAATCCTGTAGCCGGCATTCAATTTATTGACAGATGTTTGCTTGGGCCTCTTTAAAATTACTTCATAAATCTTCCAGGATAAAAGGCCTCAAGTTTGGTTATTAAGACAGGCCCTTGTTGACAGTTTCATATTTAACTGTTTGGAACTGGACTGTCAGGGCTGTAATGGAGTGCACGGCGGAGGGTTTGCATTCTTCGGGCTCATTTACCATGTTTTCTGCACCTATCAGGTTTTTTCTTTTTGAAGTGTGTTGACTGTCCCTTATAATCCCTTTAGTTAACTTCTCTGTGACCTCCTTGTGCACCGCACTTACTCATTTAGCATATCAGCGTGTCAGCTGTGATGAAGTGTTTATGCTGATATGAGCTGAGGGCTGAGCAAGCGCTACATGCCAGAACCTACTGGATGTAATGCTGATACGAATTGAGGGCTGAGCTAGCACTTCGTGTTGGATACTACTGGACATTTCACAGAAAGCCAGAAGTTTGCAGCCTCCTTCTTCCACCCTCAGATTTTATTATTCTCTCCCGCTAGCTCTGGGGCCACGTCTTGTGAAACCTGGAGGAAGGTTGTGCCCAGCAGGTCTGGGCTACTGGGGTTTGGAAAGAAATCCCCGTGGCCCTTGAAATGAATCCTGAAATGATTTCTTTCACTGTGTGATCTGTGTAATCCCATCTGTAGGTATCCGTGCATTGCATTCCTAATCCCTCAAACCTGCTTTCAGCTAAGGAGGAGCTGGTGTGGCAGCTATGTAGATCTGTTTGCCACAGGTTGCTCTGAGAAACAAGGGCCAAGCGATAGTTTTGCAGTTCTCTCACAGCTGTTTGAAATCTCACAAAGCTTTTAAAAATGTACCATTGGGTGACATATATTAGAGAGGTCTGGTCCGAATGCTGTAGCATTTAGAGTGTGCAATGACAGCATTTTTGGCCATTATTTTAGAAGAAAGACTTTTTTTTGTCCTCATAGTGAACAGAAAAGATTAAAAATTCAGTGAGCTGCTAGAAGAATGGGATAATTCAAATAGCTATTAAACCCATGACATCAGCCAAATTCACTCCACTTAAGTCCGTCAAAAAGCATTCAGATCAGACACTGGACGATAATGAGCATCTCAGCTAAAAATAAAATGTTTGGGCTTTTTTTTTGCTAACTTGGTGGTGCCATGTTATATTACATTGCTTGTGTAGTGTCACATCACATTGTGTTACTTCTGTGGATCCTCTGCTGACATGACATAATGCTTTCTGTACTTACAAAATATTTTTTGATTGGATACCTGCCAACCAATTGCTCTTGTTTAGCCGTTAGGTTTAGTAAAATTCATAAATATACATATTAATTCAACTGAACAAGGAGCTGAGGTAGTTATCTACAATTGGAGCTAGCTAATTCCCTGTATATTTGAGGACATGAGGAGTCTGGACTTTACCAAGCTTAAAAGTCTACTAAGGTCTGGCTAGTGCTCACCTGAGGTACTCACTGCAGCATGAATGATCCCAATAGGATCCTTGCTTAGATGAACAGGACACATCTATGTGTTTTTTCCTGAACAGGAGTCAGAAAAGCCTCTTCAACAGAAGTCAGACCCCACATTCTCATCTTGCAAGTAAGATGAGTTTAAAGCCATATTAAGCAGGAAGGCCTCAAGGAAAGGATACTGAAGGCAGGAGGCCCTGAGATAAGGCATTAAAGAGAAAAGTGGGGGGGGGGAAGCAGTTAAAGTTATTTTTAGCAATTTTGCTATTACATCTAACATCAGTGAATGCTAAAAGGCCCGGCAGGCATTGACTGGATTGTGAGTACAGACAACGTAAGAGCTTAGATGCTGCTTCAGATTTAAAACAGCACTATTTGTGTGAGTTGCTCTGTCCTCCTGTAACTTCTAGGAGGAATAATAATGTAAGACCCTAATGGCAGCAATTGTGTATGGGCGTTTATGGGTTCTGTAAGTGAAAAAAATAGGATGTCACTGTCTGGGATAAGGAGGAGCCTGAAAACCCATGCAGCTGCCACCATCATCTTCAGTCTAATGAAATTTGGAGTTACTCACATCATATTACACAGCAGCTGGAAGTACTGAGATTGAAGGAAGAGGAAAGAAGCACAATTAGTTGGGATAAAGAGGTTTGGGAACAACAGAAGGAGCAACCAGGCACCCGATGTTCACAGCGTTTGTCGTCTATTTTGATAGCTAATGTCACATACTGGCAGGTGTAATGGATGACAGCAAACACATTTCACTAAATGTCTTTGTCCCAACATGCTGCAAGGGACATGTGAAGAAATGACTATTTTGCAAAATTTTGATATATGTGAAGTCCCTTTATTAATAGCTTACTGCTGCTCCCAGCTGGATTCAGTGGTACCATCCCTGTTGGGTTGGAGAGGAACAGGATTGCACCCTGAGAATTTGTGCTTAGCTGTTACTTCAAGAACAGATTTGCCAAGGAAATGCTCAGAGGAGAGAACAGAGTGTTCCAGCACACACAGGTAGAAGCTGGTATTTCAAACTGAGCACACTGGGCAATCTTTGCTCATGATTCATCAGTCAAAACACGTCAATTTTATCCCAGAACAGCTAAAAAAAAATCTGCAGCTACTTGACAAGTACATTTTTGGTGCAGGTCCCAGTTCTTTCCCAGTTGGCCCATTGGCTTGTCTGTCAGCATCTCTAGCACAGTGCAGAAAATTAACCCTGCAGCATGATCGGTTTGCTGTTGTCCTGTTTTCCTCAAGTAACTCCAGCACTTGAGAGTCTCAAAGGTAAAAAGAGCAATCTGGTACCCAATTCTCACTAAAAGCAAGTGGGCATCTAAATTCTCCAAGTGCTTTTAAAGATCTTCTCTTCACAACCAAGATTGCCTTTTGGTTTTATTTCACGTTCTGTTTTAAGCCTCTACCTGATCATCTCACTTACTTGGTTTGGTGAATTTTATCTACTGGCTCAGGATTGGTTTTTGGTCTCTCCATAACATATATTTTTTTATTGCCATTACAAATTTCAGATTGGGGTTATAATTCTCCCTCAACAGATTCACAGTTTGGATCAAAGCTTAAAATATACTTGGCTAGATCTATCCTGATGCAACAATATTGACATTGCAGAATGGGGTTTTTTTTTGGCATTATCCTAGTTATTCCTTTTTTCCTAATGTACAGTGTTCTGTTCTGTAGTATGTTTTCAGGATATTTCTCAGTGCTTGCATAAACCCCTTGTTAAATTTACACAACTGTTATGTATTCCCTCCTGAAGGATATTTTAATTTTCTCTCCTAATGTGGAAGGATAGCAGCGGAAATTCTGCTTGCGAGTTATCTTTCTTAGTGAAAAACTGCATCTGTTTCAAACTGAGAAGTGACTGTGGAAGCCAGAAAGTTGCACTCAGCTGTATCCTCAGGAAATAGAGTAAGAAAAGAAACTTTGCCCCAGGTGCTTGAACTCAGTCTAAGTCCAAGTTATGCTGTGAAGTCATGTTTCGTCTCCTGAACCGGAATGAGCAGAGTGTGGCTGGACTAAAGTACAAACAATAGATGGACCTGTGTAGCATGTCAGTTTGGACACCTTCAGTTTCTCGCAGTATACTGTCATTCCAGTCTGTGGTTCCCCTTCATTTGTTGTCATGGTATAAAATGGATTTGCAGTTAACTGGTTGCAGGTTAAGATGGAAGGACACACAAGCTGGCACTAGCCTCTGCCACTGTTGTGCTGAGAGGTTGTGTTGCTAGAGTGCTAAAAGTGTTTGGACCCGCATTGTACAAGCATAGCTGCATGATGTTCTCTCCTCCATCTCACCTTTCATATGGGGGTTTGTGTTGCTGCTTCATTTGTCATGACAGAGAGATCTAAAAAACATGCTTGCCAACTAAGACAGAACTTGATCTTTATTTAAATGACAGTGGCCCACTGGACCCCCACCATACTCTTCCCTTCAGTTCCTCTGGTTGGAATAGCACATATCTGTTGGCCAATTAATTTCACTACATCACATCTTCAGTTGCTACTTTTTGGTGTGATCATTTCTTCTCTTGTATCCTTAGAAAAGTTGGGTTTTGCATCTCAAACACACTGACATCATAGGTGGACTTGATAGGTTGAGCTGCCTGACGATTATTATCTTTCTGCTTTCCATAAGAATCCTATTCTTAATTTATAGAAAGACAAAAATCTGTCCATGCAGTGAAAATTTTCTGTGATCTATGTGGGCTACCACTGATGAATGATGAAAGGCTTGATATTAATGCCTTGAATATGTATAATCCTGAGCTGTCCATGTTCTAGGGTTAGCAATCATTCAGGTCATTTTATACATTTCATCACATTTACTTAATACATGAAACCATACTGGAGCACTTACAGGAGCCTATATAGTGTTGGAAGATCTGCGGAATTTGCTCCAAAGTTCTCCCTAGGCTATTGCTGCTGATAATCAGCATCTAAAATGTGATGAAATTCCTTTTGTTAACTTTGCCTGCATACTTAGTTGTATTTCACGTCACTTTGGGCTCCTGATTAGTTTTTTTGTACACACAACTGTACACATCAAATTCAATAAATGTGCAGGAAAGGCAGCATTATCACCCAGTGCCTTTTGAAAATGCAGCCTCAAGGGATATATTTTCATTGCAGCATGTGGAGATTTTGTCACATGACATTCGTTAATCTTTTCAGAAACCCTAGAGCTGAATCCTTGGGAACCCTCTCTAAATGCATCCCTGCCTTTCTAGCACAAGCAGAAAGACAAGCCAGAATTATTCTTTGGGTCTGATTTTGCTACCTTTATTCCATGGAGATGTTTACTAGTGAGAGATGATTTTGTAAATAAGGACAAGTGCTGTGACTAAGGGTGGAAAAATGGCTCATTTGCTTTATCTTTGTCTCAGGAGACGATGGCATTGTGTTTGCTCTGCAACAAAATCTGGAAAAGGCTTTGTAATACAGTCACACAGAAGGGGAGCGTCCAGCAGTTGGCTGTGGAAAGCAAGAATGAATTTTACACTCATAGTAGTGGTACTAAGTTAATTGTAAAGATGTCCCCACTTAGGGATTAGGGACGACTGTTACTCTGTCTGCGTGCAAAGTCCTGCTTTCTTTACTCCATGTGCAATCCCAGGGAGACTTGCCTTTCTCATCGCCACTAAACAATCTTTAACTATCCCATGACCAGTTGGGCTCCCTTTCCTCTCCAGCTGCTCCATAAGAGGAGAGGGGACTTAATTCTCTTATCAAGAAAAGCATCACAGGGTAAAAAGTTCTTCACAGTTTTTGTCAGAGCTCTGAGCTTATTGTCTGCCTGCTTGGCACTGAAAAGTGGCTGCATGTCTCAGGCAGCCTAAGTGATTTGCCTGCAAAAAAAATTCCTTGTGTAAACATGAATGCTTTTAAAAGAAGCTTAAGGGAGACCTGTCTGACAGAGAATAGGTTCAGAATTCAATTTCTCTGATTCTCAAACATTCTTAAAGCCAGGATTTTGGTTCAGTTCCATCACTGAGAGAAATTAAATCAAACGTAATTGTGGATACATCTAATCCAAACTCTGGTCGCCGCTGGTACTAAGTGGTCCAGGCTGGTTTCCCAGGCCAGGTGCCGGGGCAGCTGTCTGAAGCTGGTGCTGCTGGAGGTAAATCTCTAGTGTGATGTTAGCTCAGGTATGTCTGGAAGAGTTGCCGTTGCACTGTCAGGTTGCTGTTTAGACATCCTTTGAGTCTTAAATTGCAAAGCCATTCAGGCAGCCACAGTCCTTAGTCTTCAGACTGCAGCTTGCTACTTAAAACCCTACTAGCTCCTCTGTGCCTGCCTCCCTTCCTCCTCCGGGCAAGGCCCTCTGGAACAGCCCCATGACAATCTCCTGGTCAGCTCTTTTCTGTTTAAAAAAAACACCCAAAAAAACCCAAAACAACCAAAAACCCAACAAACTTGATTTCCTGTTCTGGTGAGCCATATATCACTGACGCTCCCATCTGTGCCGTTTGTCTGTGACAGAATGACAGGTGTCATTTATCATTGGAGCTTGAGGAAGCTGTGGGAAGAAGGATTGAAATTTTTTCTGGAAGCAGTCAGTGTCTACAGACTGCCAGATCATTAAAAAGGGGGCTTTCCAAAGAAAGCTGTGTGTAATGTGATTGCACTTACTGTCAATGACAGGCTGAGAGAAAGAAGAAACATCAAAAAAGGAGAGAGAGAGGGGGAAGGATCGAAAGGGAGAAAGGGAGAGAAATGAAGTTTCTGCCAGGGGCATTTAAAGCTACAGCACAACAAATGCAGGAATCTTTTTTTGGTTTGGTTTCAATATCTGCATACTAAGTAAGGCCTTTGGAGATTTTAGCTCAGCTTGATGTGCCAATAAGGAAACCAAAACAGGAAACTCCTTTAACAGCACTTATTCACATCACATATTATTTAGGGCACTGTAACAGAGTTCGTACTTTAAGGAGTGTGTCTTAAAGCACAATGACTTAAGACTGGAATAGGAGCTAGCAGAGACAGGAAAACCTATTTGGTCTGCAGCTGAAGCTCCTAATAAATCAAAGGGCAGAACTAAGGCCAGATACAAGGCCCTTTTTCAAAAAAAGAGACATTTACAACGTCCTGTTTGCATAAGGACATTCAGGAAAGGCAGCATAGTATCTTTATTTCAGCACCACCTAGACAAGCTCTGGTTGGGGATTTGAGCTGGATTTTTTTTTTCTTCTTATGGTAAAGATGCTTCTCATGCTGCCTATTACAGCAAATTGTCCTCCTACTTGAGGTACACAAAACCAAAAATAAGACTGTGTTTATTGGGGAAAAAAAAAATTGCAGGAGATCTAAACCAAATGTTTTAACAACAAAAAGAAACCGAGAAAGAGAAAATAGTATTTCTTTTTCTCTATTGTTTTTTTGTTGTCTCCTTAGATGAGCTGTTTATGCTTGTACCACACACCACTTAGCATGCTTCTTTTGGCAGGAGCTGCATCATACAGCCAAGTTATAATTTGTATAATGCAGAGAGGCCGGGATTTGCAAGGGTATTGCCCACAAGTTAAAGGGTAATGCTGCTGAGCCTGGAATAAGTCATCTCAGCCCTTACTTCTGTGAGAATCTGTGGCTGTATGAAATCCCAGCATGAGGCTCAGTGAGCTACCAAACTGAGGGCCATCTAAGCGAACAAATCTGGCTGTATTCATAGTCGAGGGATTTGACATCAAATGTGTGAGCGTGGCGTGAGTCTGGTTTAGAGACATGACCCAGGGCATGAACTTTCTCCTCCAGGCTCTCTTTAGAGTGATGGTTTTTCCTGCAGGCCTTTAGGAAGATGATACAGAAAAAAAACATTTAGAGGAATTTTCACAGTCCCTTTCAGAGGGCATGTAAGGAAAGGGGGAAACTGTCTCCCACTCTACATGTCCATGTAATGATAAGGAGAATCCAGCTGTGCTGGATAAAAGCAGGATCCAACTTATAATTGAAGCCCTCCTCGGGAAGTCTGTTCCATTCCCAGCTGTGCCATAGGATTTGTGAATGACCTTTGGAATGTTATCTGATTTCTTCACATTTTGTTTCTAGTCTTTGCTATTCAGATTTTGAGCTTTTTAAGATAGGAACCATATTGAAACACCTTGAATGCATCATATCTTGTGTAGGATGTCCTGCTCCTAGCTTATGTTTCTTCCTACAGCTGAGGTACAAAGACTATAATTGCCATGGTTATGAAAAATGACTGCTCTGCCTTATGCTTAACAGTTTATTTAATATGTAACAGTTGCATATGTTTATATAGGTGTGTATTGATTTATACCCATGTTTGCCTCTATGGAAAGCTTCCCCTGGAACCAGGGAGATCAGAACAATCAAATAGAGACCAAATGACTTAACGTATATAAGTGTAATTGATAATACTGTTGAATTGGATGATGAAGTTGTTACATGCGCACTCATGGAAGTTTGTTCACCCTCACAATGTGTTAAAGCCATTATATCATTCTTATCATCACCAAACTCAGTATCATTCTTTTTTGCCATTGGAACTCCACAGCACGTTTGCACACGGATATATGTATATCTATGTATACACACACACATATATAAACATATTTGTACAGCAGATTCTAAACCATTTTTACTAGGGTAAGACAAATAATTTTTGCCTGACATTTTATTTTGGGAATGCTGGGCTACAGTTATATGTGCTTTCTTATGTGGAGGAGACTGGGTCAAAAATACTTTAAATGTCATATCCCTGGTGCAAAACAGATATCCCTGTTTTCAGCAGCTACATGAAGGAAGCAGAATATAAAATCAGGCCTCAAAGTCATGTATCTGGTTCTGTTGACATTTCTTTCTGTAGGGTGACAGAGGCTGTCCCTGTCATTCTCAGCAGACTACACCTCTACTACTTCTGTAACACTCAGGTTTGTCTATGGTTGAAAGCTTACCTGGAAACATCTCCTGTGGGTCCATTTGCAGATAAGAAAAACGGATGACATGCCATAGACACACATATCTCAGAGGAAACTATAGGTGGCAAGAGATATCAGCTTCACATTTTAAGATATTTGCAGTAAAGTTTGTAGCCAACACTTTCAGTTCAAAAAGAAAAAACTTGAATTATTGCTGGTGTGGATTTGCTTTGAAAAAGGAATTGCTGTTCACAGAGATAAGATTTTGCCTTCTGGCCTCGTGGTTATAATAGTGAGATCTGGTTAAATACCTCATTTCAGTGCAGCTATTTTTTGAGACTAAACACTGCAGTCTGCTCAGCCAGTCCTACCCCTAGTTTTACTTTGAATGTGTAAGGAACAGATAGAGGGATCACAAAATGTAATCTGGTGTGCACTGCGAAGGCTTCATTAGGCTAATGGGGAATTAATCAGGAGCCAGGTATAATTTACCCACCGGAAAGATGGGAGATAGAGAGACTGAAAGGAGATTCAACCCCAGATTGAAGAGGTTTGTGGGGTTGGAAGCACCCTACCTTGGCCAGCCTCAGGAGCTCACTGGCCCTTGTCCCCAGACCGTGTCAGAACCAGAGCCTGGCTTGGCTCCAGCCTCTTTCACAAATCCTTGTGGAAACCCATCCTAGTGTGCAAATGCCTTTTGGAAAGGCACAGTGGGGAGATGTGGTTATGTAGATCCTATTTGTATAGGCTGGCTTGCAAGTCAAAGGTATGTTTCTGAACCACCGTGGCCCCTGTTACAGTGCAATGAGAGATGTTTATCATGTCTCATCATAACCTGAGTGGCTTTTAAAATCCATTGCTTTTATTGAATTTTCTATGTAGAAAAGAATGTCTCTGCAACCATCCTGCTTGTGGTACCTGGAAGTTTATTTAGACTGTCAGCATTTATCCCCTAGTTACAGACTTCTGGAATAAAATGTGTGCCTGACATGGTCTTGACAAACCTGAGCCTAATATTTATACAACCTTAAAACTAGTTGGTTTTTGCAGGTAAATATCCCGTGTTTGGAATTGCATATTTTTATGTTTGGCTAGTAATATATTGGTGTTGCAGAGGATGTGTGGTTCACAGCAGATTCCTCAGCAATAGCTGAACAGCCAGAATTACATAAACAGAGGCCATAGAAATCTGATTTTGTCATAGGATTCTGAACTACTTGTATTTATGAAATTACCAGTTTAAAAAGAAATAAGTAAAATTTGGGATCTGCAGTATAAATAGTAACATCCAAATGTGCTACAGGATCTGTAATGCATCCTCTGTTTTGATCTGTTAGTCAATGCAGTTTTCCAAGGCTGATCCTTTAAAATTAGGAGGAATTATACTATAATGTGTGGTAGTCTTCTGGCTTATGGTCTTTATTTAATTTCTGTCAACTAGAGAAAATGATTTAGACTGTAGAGGGGAAAGAGGCGAATCCATCAATATGGACTTTTTTTTTCTCCAGACATTAAATAAAAGTTTGTGCACATATTTACATTTTTTCTTCCGTAGTATATACTGTACAGTTATATTTGGAATGGCTCTTCAGAAAAGCTGCAGAGGAGTTAATGAGAATAGGATGTTTGTACAATTCTGTAAATATTGTTTTATATTTCTGGGAGCAGCAATCATATATCTCAATTCTTTCTTTCGAAGCTTGCTGGCTCTCTTGGACCCACATTTAGGATAAACCTTTGGCAAGAGTTCAAGGATCAGGGAAAACCAGCTGAGGATCTGGTCCAGTGGGATAGATCCAAGAAGGCTCTTAGATGCCAAATGTGCAACTGACATGGATTTGAGGAGCCTGAGCCGGAGGGTGAGGGACAAGAGGGGAAGTTCTGCTGCATGCATGCGCAGAGCTACCAGCAGCTGAAGTTTTAGCTACTATCTCCTTCCTAAACTCACATAGGGTTCATGTGTGGGCCTCACAGTGTCCCCCAAGATCTAGACATGTTCACTTATGGCATTGCTAATGCACAGGAAATCAAAGTTCAGGTAAAGCTTTTTCCAAGACACTCCCCATCTCTAAGAGAGAGCATCTAAGATAATATTTCTCTTTCATATGCTCTCTTGGTCTCTCTTTTTGCTTAAACTCTGTAGGGCAGATGTAAAGGTCAAGTCAATTGATTTGTCTGGCTAGCAGGGCACTCTCAGTGGAGATGCAATTCATAGTTTCATAAAGTCCGTTGGTATTGGCTTGACTCAATGATTTGAGGAGGATCTACAGTTAGGGAGACTTCTACCGTTGTTTAGAGCCTCACTGTTATTTGTCTTGAAACGATTGTTTCAAGTCCCCTGCTAAAACAACTTAGAAATGCTGATAGCTATATTGGGGAAAAAAGACACTAAATATATAATCCATATTCCCTCTCCGTGTAACTATGAAATGTATCTATCTTGTTCACTTTTATCTTTGTCAAAGAATGATTGACATATAATATCTCAGCTTGACACCTTGATATTGGTGATCAGAGTAATTTGTTTCAACCTGCATGCTAAACCCTCAAGGTTAGATATTCCTAAAATATAAACAGAAAGGATGGATTACTGCTATCGTTTCCTAGTTTATAATCTGTTCTTACCAGCAAAGTGGTAGTATTCCATCGTAAAATAGCTGATATCTTTCTATAAGTAATTTCAGTGTCCATTTAAACTGTACATTTATCTTACTCTTTAATTGTAACACTGAGTTATTCCTAGCTTGTTCATGAATACATTGAGGTCCTTGAAGTAAACTAGATATATGTATGAGCTCCTATGCGCTTCACGATGTATGATATAGAATGGGGCACTGTTTAGGCAGAAGACAAATCACATTGTCAATCTTACGAGAACAGTGTTGGGGCTTCTTTTCTGTTTTGTTGCAGCACATTGTTTCTTTATTCTTCATCTTTATACATTGCAAGATACACCTAAATGAATCATTTTGATACTTGGAAAATAATAAATAACATCCTCCTTTATTGACTGGGCTTTACAATTTATTTGGTGACACTTTTGGTCTCCTTCCAGGAGTCACATGAAGCTTTAGAAGATATCGGTGAGGCTGAAGGAGAGTTTATAAGGCTGACATCCTGTTGCACACCCACACACAGCCTCAGGACTTGGCACTGAGGTCCAGACCAGACCTTGCCAGGTGCCGTGGATACCAGCCTCACCACAGTCCATCCATATTCTCCTGTTGAGCTTCTCAATGCCATTATCTGAAGCTGACAAACCTTCTGCATCTCAGTCTGTAAAAGCTTTTACTGTTTTCTTTGTTTATGTATATCTTATTTAATACTGAAGCCTGGTTTTAATCAAAGTCATGGGACTGAGATGGATCAGCTCTGGGGGTGCTGCTGCTGTACTGCCTGGTAACCCTTTAGCCACATGACGCTACCTGTGTTAGTCAGGATTAGGGGCAAACTAGTGGGGGAACTCATGGAAATGCTACTGTGTGAGTCTGGGACTCTGCAGAGGGTCCTAGTCCTAGTTCTGGGATAGACATAATATATGGACAGCTTCTCCCTTTGTGGTATTTCTCTGCTACTAAAATTAGAAAACTCTGCCTTGTCCTTGGGAAGGAGGACTAGACATGTCAGATAAAAGGTAGCTTCTAAGTGTAGCTGTATTATTTACAATTATATTTTTATCAGTTTTCTGGTGCTTTTTCAGATTTTAAGGACCAGTTAATCTTTGCTGATTTCTTATAAATAATCACTGAAGTCTAAATAACTGGAATCTGTGTAGGCACTGTGTGTGGATCATATGCACGTATGCAAGTACACATCTGCACCCCTAATTTGGGGGCCTGGTCTTAGGCTGATACTGCCATTGACTATTGCTTTATATAGCTTTTGTTTATGTGTTTGACTACTTTTTACCTCTGCCTGTCCTCTCTTAGCCTCAACATCTTCTACCCATGCTAGCTAATAGCAGTGTAGTACACCCAGAGGCCAAAAGCTTCTTTTCTCACACGGTACTTTACTTACACTGTGATGTATAAGCAAAATAGTGCTGCAAACACTGTTTGCACCATCTACCTATCGCAGCATTTCACTTGTGGTTAGAAAAATGCTCCAGGATCCTCCAGAATTGAAGGTGTTATTTAAATGTAAATTATTATTTACAATATCTTATGCTTGATATAAGTTTTTGGAAAGTTTCATCTTTACACATGTTTGCAGCAGCAAATTCTTTCATGGCTGTAATTTATATGCAAAGATTTTCCCTGTTCTATCACACATTTCCCAATATGTTTTGATGAAGTCTGAATAGTTCAAATTGAGCTCTGGCATTGTGCATTTTATTTATTTCATATCTTATTCGTATTAAGTTTTGTCATAGGTTAGGGCTTGCTTTTATATTCCAGTAAGAGAGGATATAGCGTATGTGATTATGCAAGGTCTTTGTTATTTATATATACTGCATCCTGTGTGTGTGCTGCTCTGGTGTTCAAGTGAAATGCAGGATTCTATTTTAATTCACATGACTGTATATGATCATTAACAGCTACTGCACACAGTAAAAAATAAAAATGCAATTCAAAGAAGTGTGCATATAAATAAATATATGTGAGCACGTAAGAGAAGGAATGAGATAAATTGGTTCTTTTCAAACATCTAACTTATCTTCAGATTAAGGGAGGCATCCTCTGGGCTATCTCTGCTCCAAATGGTACTTAAGAAAAACAAAATTAAACATAACAATAAAAAAGAATTCATTGCTTTTAATAACATTTTCAGCCATGTGCTAAAGGTGGGTTTCCTCTTTTGATTTTTTCCCTAAGATTGCAGTTTTGAAAATAGCAGGAAAGGTCATGATGTATTGAACATTGCCTTGCCATTTCTTTAGCACTTCAGAATTTCAGTCGGGTTTGGTTTCCGTCTTCACTGAAGCACTGAAACATTCAGCATCTTCCTTATTCCCTTCCCAGTCGGCAGTTGTAAGGGTAACCCTCGCCCCCTTCCGTCCAGACGCTTGTCTAGGGCTTATTTTCCATTGTTCTGTTCAGCATCTGCTCTCCATCCTGCCTGGGAAGAGAAGCAAGGTCTTATCTCAGACATTTTATCCATCAGCTCACTGGCACCTGTCACTACAGGATCTAAACACCATACGCAAGATGAAAGCTTATGCTTGTTTCCCTGTAAAATACGAAGTTCACGTTCCTCCTCATTTTAAACTGATTTCTCGAGGTATGTAGATCAGCATTAGTCCTTTTACCAGCAGAAAAATTGCTGAACTGTCATTACGCTCTACTATATTGATTTACAATCCAAAGCAGTAACAACATCAAGATATTTTGATGAAAAGCAGATGACTGTCAATCCTGTTCAACTTGGAGAAGCTCTGAACTCCGGATGCTGCTCCACATTTGTCCAAGCAGTTTTCACTCTTTCTTTCCCTCTTCCTACCTCTATTCCTCTTCTTGTGACCTGGGAAAGCAGTGAGCTCAGCCTTCCCCTGCCCCACTGGCCCCATCTCTCCTTTGCTTTCCCTCAGTCCTGCCTTTGATGCTAACTAATAGTGCACTGCACTGGTGCAGCCTGCTGCTCTTCCACGGTTAAAATAGAATAGAATTTATATAAATAATATAAAGAAAATGGTGAAGTCTGCTTTTCTCTGGAGACAACCAAACTGAGGCGAATTGCCTTCTTTTACGCACACACAAACTCATTTTCTGTGCCTCTGTTGCGCATAGACATGCAAATATGTATATATATATATGTATTCATAATGAAGTTAGAGAAAAAGCAAGTGAAAACTCAACAAATTCAGTGAGAAAGTGGATGAACATTTGGACTCACTGATGTGCTGTGTCTGGACTAAAAGTGAAGTCAAAAAGAGCAGGCAAGCTCCTACGAATGCGCACACCAGTGAGTGGGCTACAATAGCAGCAGAGCTTTACATACTCCAGGCAAAGAAAGAGGGAGTTTTGACTGTGGAGGTGGTAGAGAAGATCAGGCATATTAATCCCCATTTTGATCATTAGAAATTATTCTGTATTACTTCAGATTCAGCCTCAATTTCAAGGCAGCTTTTATGGGCAGGGACACCTTCCACTAGACCAGGTTGCTCCAAGCTTCATCCAACCTGGGCTTGAACACTGCCAGGGATGGGACAGACACAGCTTCTCTGGGCAACCTATAGAATTTTGTAAGCTTCATGCATGGCAGTAGACATATCACTCAGCCTTCCCTGTGTCTTTCTTTCCTCTCTGTTAAACAGGAATAATAGGGCTTCCATACTTGCACTTGGAGAAATGCATTGGAACTGGAGGTACTGGGGTAGGAAAATGACAGAGCTGTGTAAGGAGCAGCATTGGACGTGCTGTTCCTCTCTAAATGAAAGGTGCAGAGTGACTGGCCACCATCCTTGTTACCTACCACAGAGTAGTTCTACAGAACCACTTGGCAAAATTAAATAAAATTCTTCCAGCAAGGCAATAAAAACATCTTCTCTCATACAGCCTCTTGGGACCTAAATGTTTTTCAAATAAGGTAACTGCAGCCAAAAAAACCCAACAAACCCAAACCAGAAAAACCCTCAAGCCCCAAAGGTGTTCCTCTTCTAGTTTAACTGCAATTTTTGCTCCACCAAAAGACAATGAACTTCAATGCTTGTGAGCAGCTAGTCATTTTTGACAGCACAGGGCTTCTGCTGTACATAGTACAGTATTTATAACGTTTCTGCAAGTGTCTCTTTGATTGCATTATTCCTTTGTCTGACCTATACTTTCAGATAAAAGTGTTTTGCTTAGAAACTACGTAATAAATCACCTGTGGGAAACATACACGTTCCTTTTCTATCAGGGACTAAATGTGAAAAATGGTTTAAAAGAAACTAAGTGTAAATGATGGAGTTCTGTTACCAGTTTGGCTGTGCTGAAACAAAGTAAAGGTAATGTACAGGAGGCATATCTCAGGGTCACTGCAGTCATATGTCAAATGCTGGAATAGTACTTTATTTGGCAAAGAGATCAAAGAAAAGCTTTTTGTTATTTTTCTTCCGTATGTTGAGGAATGGAATAGCTTTTCTTCCTTTTTATAGTTAATATAACTATGCTATAGTTTCACTGATCCTAGATGAGATCACCCACTCCAGGACGATTACATTTCAGTAGTTAAAAAAAATTACCTAAGTACTAAGCATGATTTGACCTACCTTTCCTGTGTCAGGCTGCTGAAATTATTTTACATTTATATAAATCCTAGCTGCTTTGCACCTCTTTGTAGCTAAAATAAATGCTATCCTGGGAGCCAAGGGTCTCCTGGTGGACAACTTATTGCATGTTAAATGTGTCACAGTAAATCTACAAGAGGTTTTAAGCTGAAATGAGGAAAAAAAATCTTTTTTTTCTCTTAGAAGGCCAGAGGAAAATGAAGAAATTAATTTCTGAAGTAGAGTAACCAGAAAAAAATTCCTTTTCATATTTTTTTCCTTTTCTGCAAGCACCATGCCAAAAAAAAAAGTAAAGTAAGTTTTCAGTGAAATAGCCAGTTATTGAACCACTTGCAGAGACAAATCCTGAAGTTATATAGGCTGCAGTGATTCTATTTATCAAGCCATGCTTTAGAAGGTGTCATGATATACTATAGTTGTCTTTAATGCTACAGTTATCATCTATTAAATAAATGCTAGTGTCTTCTTCCTCTGCATGTGCATGTTATACTTTGAGACTTATTCTTCTGGTAGGTATGAGGTTTAGGTCTCATCAGGAGCAGACTAATTTCTCAGGAAGAATTGTTATTAGAGGAGCAAATGTGTTTCACAGTGGAGGAATGAGGCTGCAGCATACCTCAACACTGTTTGGGAAGGACAACCTTATGTTACTAAGAGGACAGGGCCTCAAAACATGACACATTTCCTTTCAAAGGAGTACATACAACGGTTGCTGGGTCTTTGAGTTTATTTACCAGATCTTAGGCTAAGGAAAAGACCATCCCTTAAGAATTATTCACAATGTTACATATTGTTCCCATCTTACTTCTTTTTTAAAAAAGCTGATGAAATTAATGACAAGTGGCAAAAGAAAAGGAAATCAACTAATGATGTGGCTGAGGTCAAGCTTGAGGAATAAGCACAGTGGGTTAAAACACCAACACAGTAATGTAGGTGTGAGCAAATGAACCGTCTAATAAATAATTAACAATTAATTTTCTTCTGTCTTTTATCTTTACCGCCTTTTTTCCTCTGCTTTTCTACCCTCTGTTTCTGTTTTGCATTTTCCATGTTCCTGCAATTAATTAAAAAACAAAATCAAAGCACAGGGTTACAAAGTTCCAGTTCTGAAATCCTGCTGGAATGAAAAGTTCTGCTTCTCCGATCCTATTAGTTTGTGCTCATGTTGAGGGCTGCATGTGCATATTTTATAGAGTGTGTGCATGGCTCAGAGGCTGCTGCTCCTCCTAGGCAAGCAGCTCACAATACAGACCTTCTACTTCAGAGCAAAGGAAGCTTTGTTTTATAAATCTCCAATGCAATGTACATGCAGTTTTGTGTCATGTTATATTGTCATATGACAAGACATGAACCAATGTAAGCCATCGTAATGCAGCACAATGCATTGTATGAGTTACACCTTGTCAGGTTTTTTGGCTTCAGAAAGGAGCTTTTTTCCCAAAGGTAGTAAGTGATGCTAGAAAAAAATCCCTGTGTTACCTAGAAACTGACAGGTGCCCCTATTTCCCGGCTATCCAAATTAAACTTAATCTGAATGTATTTCCACACAGCAAATCTAAATGTTGCGTTACTTTTTGTCACTTCCCAATTTTAATGTTAGTGGTCTGCTAATGTGATTAACTGTTTGCCTCAGGCAGTTAAGACTGTGCTTTGTCCAGCTGGACAACTGATGAGCTCAGCAAAGTTTAAAGCTCTCTGGCTAAGAAGGGATCAGCATCTGAAACCTGTGTGTTGGCCTGAGGAAGGCTCGAGCCTTGCAGATAGTGAACATGAGACTTGGTTATGTTGTCATTAAGCTAAGGAGATATGCACACAGACCGGCTGCCATTAGCTTATCACAGACTGCCTTATCACAAATGCAGTAGCACATCATTACCTGCATTGCATACAGGTAAGCTTTACATGGCCGAGACCACTGCAAGGGAAAGAAATGTTAAACTGTGATGGGTGACTAGTGTGTGGGGCAAATGCTATGTGGATTTAAAGAAAAAATGCATTTAGCATTTACTTTCTGTATTTCAGGCAATTCTGAATGGTTGTCTTGTGCCAGCTCACCACACTCCTTTATTGTCCAATGCCTTAGACAACAGTTAAAATCCTGACAAGGAACTCTTTTTGTGCAAAAGACTGAAATCCAAAGGCACCATATGCGTGCCATTTCAGATAACTCTCCATGTAGCATTAACACTCCTGTTTCATGGGGAGGGTGTTAAGTATTATAAAATAAATTATATCTGTTTCTTGAGCAATTGCAGAGTAAAATATTAGCCTCAAGTTCAAAAGTTACCCCCAAGTGTGACAATCTGCTTTCGGCATTATTTCACACTCAGGGTATCTTTTCTAACCCTTAGGAAATATCACACTACTGTTGCCTTCAAAACCAATCCCAGTTTTTTATGCTGTATATATATAGTGCTGTCCAAGCATCAAGGCAGAGCTAGTGAGAAAGATTATGTGGAAGAACTTCAAGGTTTCACAATAACTTTTAAAGGAAAAATACCTGGTTAACTTAGGGACCCTTCAGATGCATTTTCTTCTGACTCTCACTGCACTTTTAATAGGTAGCAGTCATACTAGAGGTATATTCCTATACCAAATAACTTCCTTCCTGGGTGATTTTTTTCCCTGGGCAGCAGGAGTTACACGTTGCATGTTACCAATTAAACTCTATTCCTTCCCAGGTCAAGGTCTTAAACAGGGCGGAAGTAGAGTGGATAACCTAGCGTATCTCACAGTGAATATTAGCAACAATTATACCATTATATAGCAACATTCCCAGCACACTTTTTCACATGCTGGAATTAGACCAGCACCATTTAATTAACTGAAAGATTCAGAACTTCTTTCTTTTCAGCTAGTTCCATGTAAACAATGTGTTCTTCCACATCAGAGTTAAATCCAAACCTCATCTACCCAAGCACTAGATTTATCAAAATTTGCTGTAAAAGCTTACAGATAGAGCCATATTTTGTATCTGGGTTAGGTGAAAGAAGAAATTGCCCTTTAAGATTGAAAGTAAATGGCAAAAAGAAGCATCCATGCAGGAAATTTCTGTCATGTTCTGGAACCCTTTCTCCATCAGCTCCTAAACTTACCCCTATTTTCAGTCTGTGTGCTCTCCGCACTTTATAACACACTCATCACAATTAGTACCTGGGCACCTACTAGTAATTCACTGAGCAATGAGACTAATCAATAGTGATTTCTGAAAATCTTTCATTCTTGAATTAGGCTCCTGACACACGCACTGTGTGGAAGACCTTCAGGTGATGTATGTGGTGGTGATTTACACTCACTGAGGATCTGCCCTATAAAATAGTCACTAATAGTGCATGGTCCCTGGGCGAGCACAACCCTGTGCCTTAACTCACTGTGTGATATAATGGTTCAAACTCCTGGCCATTTTCCCTATGAGGAGAGATCTTTCTTGGGTTTGGGAGCCTGTTATTTCTTCTCTTTGTGTTGAGATAAAGTGGAAGTTTGTGAAACATGAAGAATTGGTGGCACTAAGGGCTAAAATCTTCATTATTTATCAAAAAGCAGTAGTGTAGCACCAAGGAGAATGAGAATGTCGATATTCTGTTGAGGGCCCACTGGCCTGAGAAGTGACCACGCTAAAGGTAGAGCAGATTTGTATCTGTACAGCAAATACCTAGTTATCAAATACCTTTTTCTGTTCGTTGCATACACTGGGAATACAGTGTCTCTCCAACTCTCCCCTGGCAAATGCAATTTTAAAACAATGCAGAACAAAGAAAAATGTGTTCCTGATATAATTATGCCTTCTGCAACTTAAATTTTAGACACTCAGTTTCATCTCTTACTTAAATGTATCTGTGTGTTTTAATAGGAACATTCAGCTATGCTTTTATTAATGCAAAAACATTAAAGCACTATCCCTGAATACTAAAGCCTTAAAGGGCCGTTTCAAACAGAACCTGTCATAAAATGTGCTCTCAAGCGTGTCCCCTTTAAGAGATTCAAGAATTAAATGTTCCCGTATGTGAATTTTATTTTGTACAGCACATTTGCTTTATGGCTACAATTAAGTTAGATGTGCCGATAACAATGTCTGCTTTCCATTTTAAATTGCACATTTCAGACAGTGTGCATTGTTTTATTATCTAATCCACATGCTTTTAATTGCAATTATGGTCCCTTATGAGTCCCCTGGGAGGGTATGATTGCAATTAAAAATGTAATTTAAATGTTAATTAATTACATTCATTTTCTAAACTGGGAAAATTTCATTTATTATTTTCATGTGTTGTGCACTTATCCTAAATGCGTTACCTTCTAAATGTTTGGGGTTGGGTTTTTTTCTCAAATTAAGTGTTATGTTTATAAAACAGAGTGTTTAATACCCTTTAAAATTTTGTTAGGATGTTTATACAAATTATTACTTTAAATTAATTGTTGCCAAGCTCTCTGCACAATTTATATGTGTCATGCAAGCTGGAATAGAGTCGTTTTTTTTATATTCTGCTGAAATTACATTAACATGAGAACCAAAAAAGTTGATCACAAATACACTCTGTTACTGTATGTACTTTTAGGCACGTTTTGCTGGTTAGAAGAAGAGCATTTACTAGGGCCGATGCTCAAAGCCTTTGTTGATTTTCTTACTGCTGATTCACTTAAGACACAACCAGCTCAAGTGCCCTCATCAGCAGGAGCAGGCTGAAGTCTAATACCAGGTTTTGCAACAAGTGTAGCAGGCAGCAGGCAGAGAGAAAGAGCTTGTTAAAAATAGAAGTCAGAGAATCATGAATCTGGCTTCCTAGAAAACATAAAATTAAAACCATGCGGTTTTAAAAAAACAATTATTTCAGTTGCCTGAAATATTTTTAATATTACCCTGAAATCATGGTGGCCAGAACAGAAAAATTATGTTACACATGAAAGCAAATGAAAGCATTTAATCCTTTAAAAGCCAAGGATTGATAAAAAATGATCAAATATCTCCTGAATGGTGAGCAGCCAGCATTGGTGCATCAATAACCTTGCAGAGCTTCATCCCTCAGTGTGGAAGTCTGTCCAGACCCACCGATATCACAGGCTGCCTTCCTGCTGGTTCTTGCAAGCAGCATTCAAAGTCCAGTATTTAGAATAAGAAAACTCCTTGAAATCTTCCCTGTGCTGGCTGGGAGCAGGGCAGGAGCCCTTGGAGCAGCACGGAGTCAGGTACTAATGGTTTTGAGTCACTGGGTTCTGTAATTAAAAACTGATTAAAGATATCCTGATCCATCCTATTATCTTTACAAAAGATATTCTCATTACAAATCTGTGGTCAGTTCATTTAAAAAAAAAAAAAAAAAAGAGAAACTGTAATTTATTTTCTCAGAGACCATCAGAGAACAAACCAATTAAGTCAGGAAAATTTGGAATTACGATGTTCCGATAGACTAGCAGCTCCTCTGAAGAGAAAGATGAAGCTAAAGGATATAGCTGAAGGATTTTTATTTTAAACTACTGCTGCCAGTTGTAGCTGTACAGACACTCTTTTGGAAGGGTTTAAGCATTAAAAAGAAGAAAGCCAAGTTAAACGAAACTGAAAAATTTCTATTTTTCATTGAGGCAAGGCTGTCCATGCAGCCTATTTATTGATTTAACTAATTGCTTAAATAGTAAAAGAGAAAAATGCTTTTGGTTGAATCATTGCTGAGGGTTACATGGCCTTCTCACGTAGTTCATACAGGTACGTACACAGGCCACAGCGCAGCAGAGTGAGCAGGGCATGGACCTGGTGAAGGAAGGTTTTATTAAGCAGTTACCTGCCAGGTGCTCACAGGAATTTCACCCAGATCTGGGACCACTCTTGATTCCTGCAGTGCTCAGTGTGCCCCTTTGGCATTTCCTTGTTTGTGTGTGCTGTCTGTGCCCCTCAAGTTGTCTTTGCCTTTATTGTTCTTCTCTGTGGAAAGGACTGTGAAGTCAGCAGAGGTAGCTCTGCAGTCTGGGGTTTGTGTTCTCAGCTGTGAATTAAACCAGCAAAATGAAGGGAAGAATAAAGCGAGAGCTTTGTAGCCAAAAAATAATAGACTACATTTTCAGTTGTATCATGAATGAGAAGGAAAAGATTAATTAATTCATAGCCAGGGAAAGTCTAAGTCTGTTTTGGGTGAATTAGCCTTTTTGTGTAGCAATTGTATATTCCCATTTTACCCACCCCCCCAAAAAAAATCACTTCTAGTTCTGAAGTGATAAAATACTCTGATTTTTTTCTTTTCTGATCCTGGAAGGTCCCAAAACCACTGCCCTCCCAGTAGTCCCTGTGTTACAGACACTGCCATGAAATGCCACAGGAACCCACACATTTATCACATGCAGCTTCCCGGCCTTGGCCACTACTTCAGCCAGGTTTTTCCTCTGATCTGGGGACCTCGTTATAATGAGGTACATAGATCTGGAAGTTCCTCCATCAGTTCGAGATGCTGTAGTTCATTTTGTGATGAGGAGATCAAAACAATTACATGACTCTTGATAACCCTCATTGACTATCTATTGAAAAAAACAGATTCTAAATAAATTACTATTGTACTTTTAAAGCTGTGCATGACATGTCCTACTTACTGGGTGACCTAGATAATTTCCATAAATTAACCTCTTTTACCTTCCATTTCCTCTGCCATCCTGCTGTTACCTTCCCACAACTGCTCCATCACTACATAGCTCATCCAGAGGATGGAGAAGACAGTGATGCTGCGCTGAGTCTTAAAGTGACATTAAGAACTTACCTGCCTAAGTGTTCATTTGCATCTTGCTCACTAGACTTGTCATATAGCTGGGGAGATAATATATTATGAGATGTGTACTGAATTAGCTGTCAATTGTAGTGAAGCTCTCCCTTAACTATGTGAGGAGAAAGCTCTTGAATGAGCCTCAATCTTGCCTTTTTTTTCAGCTGAGATGTTTCATTTTAGTCACCCAACCCCAGCCAATTTTATTAAGTCTGCTGTCAGCTGTGACCCCTGCTGAGGACTGGCAGGGCTGAAATAGTCATGCTGCCTGATGTCATTTGTGGCAGCTAGAGATCCCACTCTGCTTAGGCACCGAGGGCTCTGTTCCTGCAGCAGCAGCAGCCACCGCAGTCGTAATACCAGGCAAAACGAAAAGGCTCGGGGTAAAAAGCCATGTGGCATTCCCCAGTGCTCTGTGCTAGCTGAACCACCAGGAGAGGCTTCATGCAGTGGGCATGAGCTTTCATTGGAAAGGTTTGAATGGGAGCTCTGGGAGCAGCCAAGGAGAGCAGATGAAACCTTAGTGCACCAGGGAAGCTGAGCTAGTGCCGCAATGCAGGCCCCATATGGGCAACACATGGATGCTCGTGCCAGATGTGGTGTCAGTTCTTCCTCCACACCCACAGCAGCATCACCCTGAGGTGGTGTTTCCAGTGTTCAGCTTGTTTTGGGAATTCCTCTGCTGTGCTTGACAAGCAAAGAGAGCAAGTCTTGTCTTTGTCCAGTGCAGTTCCTGCACATGAGTGGGAACTGCTCTGCTGCTGTATGTGGTATGGGGCAGAGCACCGAAACAGAACTGCAGCCTGCCCAGCTGGTAGCAGATTGCTTTGCTGGGGTTACTGCGGAACTGGCTTGGGCCACTGTTTTTATGGCAGTAGAAATGCTTTAGGTATAACTGATCCTGTACAGACCTGCTTTCCACGAGTCTGTGATTAAAGACAAGGCTAAGGGACCAGGAGAGCACACTGTCTTTTTAAACACTGAATTTGTATTCTAACTGAATCAGTTTCTTTACCTGGAAGGAAGGCAATACTTTTAAAATTTGGCTCACATTAGTGACTACAACCTAACTACTATTATTTTAATTAATAAAGTTATCCTCAAAGCTCAGACAGCTGCTCCATCCTTTCCTTTTTTAATGCGTATGTGCACAAGTCACTGCCTCCCTGAGTAGCCTGTCTGGAGATAGTGATGTTGAGCTTGGTGCACCATCTGCCTTAACTACATGGGATGCCTTCACACCCTGCAAGGGAAAGTACTGTGAAAAAAGAGAAGATAGACCTAAAACTTAGAAAATCCAATTGTAGCTGCCTGAGATCACGGTATATTATATTCTTTACACGCCAAAGAAAGTTTAAACCCTGGAAGAGTGATACTTTATCGTCAAGGTAACCAGAATAGGTTCACCAACAATTTACGTGGCTCTTAAGTCTATTTACATGCTTGTTTACTTGGCTTTTCTCTAAAAGGAAAAAAGTAGTTACCTTAGCAACTGTCTCATCACATGGTGCTGAGGCTTCCTTTGCTAACAAGGATCTTCTGCAAGGAGCTTGCGGGCCCATATCATAAGCACATCTGCTTTGTCCAGTGGACTCTGGGGATACTCTATGCACTAGTTTGTGGTGTGTTCGTTTTAAGGTCTAAATATTGCATCCCAGACAAGCAGTGAGATGTGTTAGTGCTTCCTTGGCGTTGGGGGAACTCTTCAAGGACAATGCCAAGGCAGAGATGCGGGAGCAATGCAAGCCAGGAGGTGATAGGGATGTAGCTGTGCCACTTTGGAGGGAAGAGATGTTGGCTCTGCTGCACTGCAGAGTGGGTGTTGGCCAATTTTATTTACTAGACATCACCATCAAGGATCATTGCTCCAGTAGTCAGCCCATCTCTCCACTGGGATCTTACCTTCCTTGGCAGAAAAAGTTTAAACAGAAACTATGATCCTAGAGTGGTGGAATGTCAGTACAAACTGGAGTCAAGAGTCATTAGGCTTTCATGTAAATTAGAAGTGCAAGAGTTTGCTGCTTCTATCCCCTAACTTGTTTCTGGAGTTTTGTACTTAATCAGCTGCTGCTACGATCAGCAGCACATGCAGGAAAGCAGGGGTAAAGGAGATGCTTGTCATACTGTTTCCTGCCTTGCCTTTCTTTCCACTGAGGATTTTGACCTGAACTCTGAGGGAGCATACTGCTGTCTGGGCAAACTCCCAAAAGTTCAGCAAACTAAGTCACCAACTCAGGCTGTGTTTGTGCCTTTGTTTTAACAGTGTTTATGAGAGATCTGCTTCATCAAATACCCTCATTTTATTTGCTTTCCTTGCTCATTTTATTTTAATTTGATAACCGCTTAGAGACTTGAGACTGACTGCAAGGAAACCCTTGTTCTAGAAAATAATTCAATTTCCTTGAACGATGAGGGCCAGATTTTTTAGGATAGTTACACATCTTGAGATGAAATCCTAGCAGGATTTTCAAAAGAACCTCAGCAGATTAAAGCCTTGATTCCTTTTTAACTTGCTTAAACACTTGTAAAAATGCTGTTAAGACTCTACCTGCACTTCAACCTTCCTAAACACCTTTGAAAACTTAGGTCTTTTTTGTATCCGCATTCCCCAAACTGCCTTTGCCCCCCACTTCTCAATTCCATTTCCACCCCTTTTTCCAAAATGCTGGTAGGATTCATTTCCACTCTCGCTCTGCTCTTTAGAGTTTTTTAATAATGTGACTTGCAATATTTTTCTCTCTTTTAACCTTTTATTCATTGTATTACAGCTCTATACTAATCTAATTTAGTTTGCATTTTATTTGTAGCACAAACCTAACATGCTGTTACTAGAAAACAGGCGTATTGCAGTATGTGCATTGAAATATTGCAATAACTGTACTAGTGAATAATAACAATAATAATTGCTTTATACAGCTTTTTAGCACAGATATTTTCCTCCCCTTGAATCCTCAGGGCTAGAGTCTGAGGCAGCCTAATGGCTTGATTTCTACAGCAAAAGAATCATAGACCTGGAGTTTCCAAACCATTTTTCAAGCTCCCTCTGGAGGGTGACAGGTATCCTTTACTTCTGGGGAAAGCCTCCCTTCCAGCCTGGCACCATCACCATCCACCACATCACCGTCACCATGCTCAACCGCTCCATCAATTCCCTTCACTCTTGACAGAGCTGCGGGGCTGTGGGAAGAGGAGCTCGCTCCAGCAGTGCCACCGTGCCGGGAGCTAACAGGCTGACACGCAGCATCCCCTTCCTAGATAAATATTGATTAGACAGCTGAGGAGTTGGGTGCCCTGAATAGAGAACTCCAGCAAATTTGCTGACTCCTCCACATTTTGGGGTTAACAGATTATTCTGCTTTGGCCTAATCTGTCCAGCAGTGCTAAAATCAATATTAAGCTTGGCCTGTCACTATACCTTCCTCCTGCTGTGAGCACATTCTCCAGACCACACTAGCACTCGGAAAGTGCTCAGATTCAGTAGCACAGCTCTTGCTTTGGATCTGGCACTGGCATCTGGTGTCTTTCCACAAGGAAGCACCCGGAGCTGGGGGGACATGTGCAGAGCATCCTGTGTCTCCTACCCCCCCACCTTGTCATGTTCTTGATCCAAGGCAACTCATTCATTGAAGCAGAGAGCAGCTAATCCCAGCAAATCTTAGCACACTCTGAAATATTTTGGAAATGATCCCTGCAAAATAAAACAGCCACCAGCACTGCATGCAAGAGTGAAACACAAGAGACAACAGCACTTTTTTTCTCCTGAAAGCACATGTCAGGTTCTCTCCTGTTTCATGCTGCCTCCAAACCAGGAGTGGGTGTATTTACTTATTTACATGCTAACGGCAACCAATAATAAATACCATTTCTCACCCAAAAACTTCAAAGGCTTAGCCAAATCAGGCCAGCTATTTAAAACTTTACTCCTACTTTTTAGGATGGCAGTGAGGCAAAGCGTGTAGCCCCCAAGCTATGGATTTGCTCCTGTGCCCTAACTGCTCAACTGCCAAGCTCCAGAGCCCCACTCGCTTCCTTTTTCACCGTTTAACATCATCCTATAGAAAAGGGTTTTCCCTGAGTTGTGTCCCACTCACTCGGCAATGTGTGGCACTTTTTAGGGTATCCTTCAGGAACACTTGGCTGATCTCCAGCTGCTCAGTTGCTTTTGTTGCTTTGTTCGCACTTTCTCTGAGTCATTTTCTCTTTGAAGTTTCTAAACCACTGATGAGCAACATAGAGCCAGATTTCCCCCTTTGTAAGGTGTAGCTGGCAATTTGACACAAAACACCCCAGCGAGCTGCATATCTGCTGGTGGGATGAGTGAACTCAGCTGGTGGAGCCTCTTCATGGCTGAGTTGGGTGTCCCAGCTCCCCACACCAGCACCGTGTCTGGGACTGCCTGGAGCTGCCTGGTGCTGGGGAGTGCAGGGGACTTTGCACTCAGGGGTGGATATGGCCTGGGCTCTGTTCTGGAGATAGTTTGATGCCCTTTTAAGACTCAACATGGAAAAGTTGTTTTTGTGCCTCAGTTTCTCCCATTTGAAGAGTTTTCTCTGTCAGCCTTAACCCTTCTTTATAATAATTTTCCAGGGAAGAGACTATTTCTTATGCTGTTTTTCAAATGAATGTCATGGGTCTATTTATACAGTGCAACAGAAAATGCACCTTCTACTGAAGACATGCACAATCATATACCCCATTTTCTCTGCATTATAAAGGTTTGAAACCTTTTTCCCCCACTGTGGAGCTTCTCTAGGAAAAGGACTGTGCACAGGCTATGCAGTTGTATGCTTCACTCTGCTGCATCCTGGAGCTGGCCACATGGGCACCTTCAAGCCATGAGTTTCCCCCATCTCTGTTCAGGCTGGCACTATAGCTGAGAGAAAACCTGTCCTGCACATAGTGCACAATATGTTCCTTCTTCCCTGCTGTCTGGAGGCAGCCATCACATTTGTAAAGTGTCCTGTTTCCCCACCCCATCATCACTGCATCAGAATCTGCTGTGATTACAGACCCAAAGGGTGCAAGCTGCCTCTCACCCAAAATAGGGTAATACCACATAACACAGGCCCTTGCTTATGTACTGTCCTTTAGCCATGGCCTTTTGTATTCCTATGAAGATCTCAGACCAGTTAGTACCTGCAAAACCTCTCTCTCTCTCATACGTATATTTCCATTGAGGCTATAAGGGAAGCACAGGATGGCTACTTTTGTCTAGAAAAATCTGAGAAGTCATTATCCTCTTTCTAGTGGTGTGGAGGGCTCTGGGGATCAGTTCTTCTGTGCTTCCTTGGTACCAAGACGTCCCTTCTTTTATACTTTCTTGGTTGCACATTCAGTCTGGAGATAACTGCTGTGTCCTGGACTCCCTTCGCAAGTCATCTATATCTCATCACCTCTTACTTTTTTTCTGGCCAAATGGTGTGGCCATGTCTCAAACAATGGCTCAGGAGACTGAGCTTCTGCTACCAGCTGTTTCAAAGCCCTGCATGACCTTCACCAAGCCATTCAACTTGGCACTGTCTCAGTTTCCCCATCTGTAAGGGAATATGAACATTTGCAGAGCATTTTGGATTGTTATTAATTCTTCATAGAGTATCTGAAATGTGGTGAACACTTTAAGCTGCTATAAAAGTACAAAGTATTATTATTAAACTCAGGAGGAGGAAGTAGCTGGCCCACAAGGTGCTTCCTTCATCAGTCCTTCAGAGGAAGGTCCTTGTCTTTATCATCTAAACACAGAATTCTCATTCTGCTTTCATAGAGGGTTAATGGCTATATTTTAAATAAAGCTCTTCTGACCCAAGCTGGAGGAGCACCATCAAAATGAATGAAGCTGATGACATCTTAAATTTTTCTTATGCATCTCAGTCTGAAACAGAAAGCAAAATTGCTTTGCACGTAGTGCAGCAGTTTCTGTCTGCAGCGGAAGGCTCTGCTGAAGTCACTTGCAATCGGCCCTTTCCTCTTACCCTCCAATAAGCAGTAGACACAGGGCGACTCTAATGGCTTGACAATACTTGCACACCCTGGGGTTTTGCTGCTCTCATGGTAAAAAAAAAAGAAGAATGTCATGGACAAATGAATGTTGACAGTGGCCATACCAAACAATTCAAGAAAAAATTGCAGTTTTATGTGTATTCCTGCTCCCTTTGTCAATACTTTAAAGATGGTTCTTATTTCAGAGCAGGTATTGATTGTGTATAGGTTAGGCCCCAGGTTCCATTTGTCATTTTTGATATTATAGCGTGTTATCGTTTAAAGCTGTAATGGGAGAGGTGGCTGAGCTTAAAGCAAGCTGGTTGTCTGAAGCTTTGATAAATGGCTAGATGGTCTTCGTTTCTGCAGCAGTGAGCAGTTGGCTGCTATTTGCTTTACCTTTTATCCAAGAATAACTGTGTGATGGGTTCTGGAAGTGAATAGTATCATTTTGTCAGATGTGGTTCAGAACTAGCCGGGTGGTCCTAGCAAAGCAGCTGAGGGATTTTTAACACCCGACAGGATGTGAGCAAAGGCCCTGTATAAATCTGAAACAATTCTGGCTCCACATGGCTGCTTTGGTCGAAAAGTTCTCAGAGTTGTTTTTTAAGGTGAGAGGACAGGAAATGCTGGGGGCTGAAGGGGGGAGGGATGGTGCTTTTAAAAGCAGTTCTATTCATATGGAGGGGTCTTACGAGAAAGATCAGAAGACAATAGGTGGATTAAATGTCTTTGATGAAGTAGCAAACTTGCAAATTTTTTGCAGATCTGACTAAAATGTCTGCTTTTCAGATGCAGTGAACAGCCCCACCCCAGCCTCTGAAAATCAGACTAGTACAATGTTTGTGCCTGGGAGTCCACAGGGCTGCGGAGACAGGGAGGTAGCACACTCTCTTTGCATTCTTTCCCTCTGCATCACTCACATTTCTCAAGGTTTCGGTATTGCTTTCATGAAATCACATCTGTTTGTCAAACTCAGACGCAGGGTTGCTTTGTATCTTGGTTCCACTTCATCTGAATCACCAGGAGCCTGGAAATAGTAAGCAGTCCTTTTCCCAGCAACAGACACATGTAATGTCTTGGCTTTGCACAACCTCTTCTATCAAATTTTGGGTTCACAAAACTAAGATGACACCTGTGGATGTTTCAAGTCCTGATTCCTTTGAGTCAGGCAAGTTCGATTTCAGTTTAGCCCAGTGCAATACCAAGGTCTGCCTCAATCTGAGGTGAGCCTGTCCCAAGCCAATGTCTATAAGCGAATGCAGGTAGGGGGATCAGTTACACACTGACTTTATATCTCTCTGGTTTGACAATGCGGCTTTAAAACTCCAGACTCATTCACAGCACGCTTGTATGAGGGGAATCTTCTGCAGCTTTGGAGCACTCTTTCACATTGCTTCAGGATCAGTAGCAAGGTGTCTTAACAGGTTGGCTCTTGAGCCTTCAGGTAGCTACCCTTCATTAGCTTGACAATCTATGAGTGAGAGTTCAGACTATTTACTGTTCCTGTCTCTAGTAGATTGAAATGGTAGCTCTTAATCCTACCACTGAAGTCGAATTGCCTGGACAAGTAGCAGCAGATTGATTCCACCAGTTCTTATACAGAAATCACAAAAGGCTGTTCACAACTGAAATAGCTAAGACTTCAGTGCAGCTCACAGCATGATGGCAGAGGAGCTCTGCTTTTGTGTCTATAGGAGGAAAGAAGTTACCTTTCCTGGCAGAGAAATAGAAACAAACAGAAAGGTTAGAAGTTAATTCTGCAGTTCTTGGACCTACAAGTAACACTAAGGTTCAACAAGTCCTTGCTTTTTGTGAGATTCCTTTTAGCTCTGAGCTTGTGATGAGCTATATATACTGCAGAAAAAGTTGATGGCACACAAACGTGCATTTGTAGGACTGACAAGATAACAAGGATAGAAAGCAAATAGAAAAGAAACCAATGAGATGTCAAACCTACGCAGAAGATACTGGGTATCTGTAAAGTAGGAACCACATTGAACCTCCCCCATCCCTCACGCGCCTGGTGATTCAAGCCAAATCCAGGCTTCTGTGGCTGTTTGAGAAGGTGTAATCAACTCTTGCACCTCTCTTTGATCATTCCTCTCTGCTGTTCCAGGCTTTACTCGGAGCTGTAGGTATAAAAGTATTGCAAGAGGGATATTTCTGACTGTGCAACACAGCCCAACACAAACAGGCCATGCACATAATCTATCAGCATAATATCATCTCAGGAGACCTAGCTACCCATTTTCTAGCCCAAGGACCAGAGATGGACAGTCACGGTGTTTTGGATAACACCTCACCCCCCCTGTTGGTTTGTGTGTGCATTAAAGGTCACTTTGTACTCTTCCCAAAAACAGATGGGTTGTGTCCTTGGCCAAAACATCCCCGTTCACAAAGCTGAGCCTCTCTGGGCCCCAAAGATGACTGAATTTCAATGAGGCTTTATTCTTCAAAATGAAAGGTGCTGTCTAACAGTAAAATATTGTTCTATTAAATTCAGCCCATGGCAGATCCACTACTGAGGGCTATTGAGGCAAATAAGAGCAGGGTGATGGCAGTGTGTGGTCATAAAGTTGCAGTATTCAAAAATGTAGAAAAAGCAGGTTGTCAGATTTCAATAAAGCAGTGGAAATGAATAGATACATCTCAGAGCTGGTTGCTTCCTAGTGGGATGGAATTTGAATAATAATATCACACTTGAACCAACATCGGGCTGGATTAATGGCTAGCACTGGCAGAGCACTAGTATGGTGAAGCTGCGGCAGCAGCAGCACCACTGTAGGTGTTACTAATGATACAGAGCAATGCTTCTGCTTGTTTGCACACACGATGAAAAAAATAGGGGAGGAGGAATCTGGGAATTATTGCTTTAAGCTGCAATTTTCAACAAAGAAATCTTGCCATTCCAAACTGTCTAGACCTTTAAAAATAAAAGATGTGCAGTATTTACAATGCTCTTCAGTATTCATGAGGCTTTGCTGCTTGTTGTAAGGCGAGATGAAAACAATACTCAGTAGATTTTCATAAGTGACACGCAACTGTAAGATTGATAGATGATGTGGATTTAATGTATGTGGAGTTCAGCACCAACATAAAAGCTGTGATGTACCCAAACACTGGGTTTATTAAATCCCTGTTTCCTTAAATGATCATCCAAAGCCTTTCACCACTTTCTTCTACAAGAAAATAAAGGAAAGAAGGTAGAAAAA
>NW_009935333.1:58323-62038 GCF_000696875.1 Nestor notabilis | reverse complement strand
GGTGGTGAGATGGGGGAGGGGCGGGGGGGAGAAAGCCAACCAAGGGGTTCCCCTTAGTTTTGGTAGAGAATTACAATATCAGAACTGAAAGAGACAAATATTTAGACACTCTCTCTGCATAGAGATTAACGTGAGAGTCAGAAATACATGGATTCCACTTAAATTGATGTGATTTAGTTATGAATGGTTAAACATAAGTATTCTCTGTCAAATGCCAAAACCTATTGTATTAACTCTTTCCTCTCCCAAACCCTCCTGTATAGCTGCCTAAATCTACCAAACCCTTCTTGAAGCCCAGGGATCCTCTTCCCCACCTTCCTGTGTGGAGGGGCCAGAGTACAGCACAACCCCCCCAAAGGGTGCTCAAAGGGTTGGTGCAAGGTGGGTGCCTCTCACACCATGGGGCAGGGCTGATCAACTTGGGGGAGCAGTAAAGGCCCCTCCAAAACATCAGCTGGGGCAACACAGCCTTCTCTGCGCACACCCTCCAGTCGTAACGGGACGTGTAAGTCGCTGCTGTAACCATCGTCCTCACAAGGCATTTCCCATCCACCTTTGCTAATTTGAAACAGCATCTCACCCTCAGTCTGACATCAAGTGAATTATTTTCTCTTTCATTCCAACTTCACCCATCAGGCTACGTTCTTATGAATTAGGATTGACTTACGCAGTGTCCCAAATCCTCTTGAAAATGATTTCTGAGCTGCTTCATTTCCGCTGTCTCTAGAGTTGCAACACACACACACTCCTTGATAGCAGCCGTGAGTAACATTTTCTGCCGTGCATTTACAGCACTTTTTAACAAAGGTGCGTTTGCTTCTTAGTGGAACATTTCACTTAGTTTCAGGGTCATTTCCTGGAACAGCTGAATGTCTGTCTTCTTTATCACCTCAAGATTTAGTGAAATGATATAATTAATTTAGTTGTGCTCCTTAACCCAGCCAGCTGTGTTGGAAATTAGGACATTTTAGCTCAGTTGAGAGGAGCAAATAACATGTATACTGAAATCAGGCTTTCTGCTCTGGACCAACTTTGACTTTTTTAGGAACTAGTAATGTTCCCATTGCATTTATCCCTTGGTGTGAACCATTTACTCTGGACTGGATAGTGAACAATCAACTGGATGCTGATTTCCCATGGTGCTCAGTGGTAGGGGAAGATGGGATGTTTGTGCTGTGCCACAGAAGATGTGACCAGGAAACCTGGCCTATTGCAGAGGATGCATACACCTGAATTCAGTCCCTATCAGCTCTTCTCCCTGTCTTTCCGAGCCAGTTAATTTTCAGGTACTCTTCTGTCCCAAACAAAATTGTAAATTTCATTTCTTCTCTGCCCTACTTCTTCTCTTCCTTAAAATAAGAAAAAGGCTCATTTTCCCAAGGATAAGTTTGACCTTTATTGGTTTTTTTTTGCTTCAGCAATATTTTCTACCAATAAAGCTTTCTCATGAGCTACTGGCATTTTTCTTTTGTAATATAGAGGAAGAATTTAAACAAAAAATTAAGGGATATGAAATGGAAGAAATGGAAGGGAAGGAGGTCAGTGCATATCCTCTTGAATTTATAAACAAGTAAAAATAAGTGACTCTGTTCTTTCTGCTTTAATTGCAGGTAAATATCTAAGGAAATTGTTTGCAATAAGAACGTTTATTGGAAAAATAAGCAAATACTTATAGAGAACAAATGGCGAATCCAATCAATCCAAAATGACAACACATTTGCTTTAGAAATTTGAAACCAAAGTGTATATTCATGTGATCAAGGGCAAAGAAACCTCTGTGTACCTGGTCCAAGTGAACCTGCATCAAAATGCTCATGACAAAGCGATAAGAATGATTTGCAGAAAACATTTTGAGATATGAATAATAGATTGAAGGAGGCTTGTAAATTGTGAGTAAGGAGCTGAAAATCGTCAATTTTTACAATGTACCTCTTTGGTTTTGCTGACTGTGCAAGAGTCCTCATACTTTGTAAGGTCCTTAGATTTTCCACACAGATTAGGCTGCATATGCACATAAAAATACTCTCAATCAGACCTGAAGAGGGTGGAAAAGGAGTAGAGAAAATGGATAGCTGAGACCCAGCAAAGAGAACAGGGAAGAATGGGAAATAATATATGCAAATAAATAAAGGGAACATATTAGGATGGTTGTGCCTTCTGAAATACACCCAGTTGTGCCTTCTTGGTTGTTTCATGGAGTTGTTCCCTCTCGTAGAAGATGCTTTCCTTTACCTACAAAAACCTGCTTAGTGTTGCTTGTCCTCTTTTGTTTTGTTTTTATAATTGAGTTTTTCCATGTGTGAAATCCCAATATTTTCTTTAAACCGTGAGGATTAAATGCTTGACAAATTGGAAAGATTCAGGAAAGGCACAGAACTTGGAAAAGTTGCGAGTTCATCCACCCCTGCTTGCAGCTAATATGAGCACATCAACTTGCCAGATCTGTACCTTTCTTTTTAAAGAATTAAACACAGTGGGGAAGCATTAAAATGCATATCTAGACCTTCCTCTCTCTGCTTCTATTCACATATTCTTTCCTTTACCCCTCTTTTCTCTCCTCACCTGTTTATCATTATTTTTCCCCCCTTTGTTTAGGTTATTCCTTTTTTAAATAGCCAAATCCCATCTCAAGCTGTTTGCATTTCTGTACCATGCTCATCTGCACGTTTTTAGATGGGATTTTAAGATGCTTGTGTGCCCCAGCATGGGCTCACTCAGAAAGTCACCACATTTGTGAATTCCTTTGTTGCATTTGCAGACACAAAATGGGTGCGTTCCACAACTGCTTCACTTGTATTTCTTTATATTGCTCTGCCAGTCTTTCTTGTGCAGAAAGATGGGACTACCCAGTGCTATTACAGATGGTGCTGTCGGTTCTCCCACATAGGTCTTAACCTGTCCTTTAACTTCATCACCATACACCTGGCCATGCATTCAGACTCTTGGAAGCTCATATTTGGGAGTTTCTCCCATTTCTTGTACAATATTTAGTGTGTTCCAGAAGTGCTCTGTGCCAGTTTTGAAACTGGCAAAGGTGCAGTGGAAAGGTGGTACCTGTGCTTTTGGGAAGTAAATATTAAAAGCGCCACTGCTGTGTCTGCAGGTGGTAGGTTATGCATCTCTGTAGCCACTAGCCATCTGAGTGTGCACGAGTGGCACCCGAGTCCAAGCAGTGATTTCCTCCTCCTGGCCTGCAACTCAGGGGGTTTGAGTTCTCATCTCTTCCATAAATTTGGAAATATTAGATGGGCTGACTTCCCGATCAGTTCCAGCACCTTCTGCCCCAGGCAGATATACATGCTATACAGATATATGCCCTTTCCATAAACTCACAAAGTCCAGATTTCTATGTGGCCCCTGACAAGTCACTGTTTCTTGGTGCCTCAGTTCCCGGTGAGGCAGAGACAACAGCCTTTTCTTTGTTTTGCCTCTGAAGATTGGCATCTTCACATAATACATCCAGTGCCTAAAAAAACAAGGGTGCCACCTTGCCTGGGCATTCAGCTGTAACAATAATGAGATGAAATTAAGAACAGGCACAAAAAAGGAAAGTGAGGTGGTAAATAATGAGGAGGTTAAGACCGGTGTTTATAGGGTTTACTTCTCAGCACAGGGCTGTGGCAAGTGCACACTCGAGCACTTTTCCCAGGGAGGTAACCTATCATGGATGTGGCTTGAACTTTTATTTGTGATTTTCATGAGCTTTCCAGAGCGG
>NW_009935333.1:53059-58292 GCF_000696875.1 Nestor notabilis | reverse complement strand
TCCCTACACTGAGGTGACTACTTTGAGTTCGCTTTTTTAATTAAGGTTCTGTATTGTAACTAGTCAATGTACATTATTGGGAGAATGAATGTCAATGCCAGTGCTTTTTCTTTCTCTCCTTTATCTTTGTCAATGATTCAAAGACATGATTTATGGTTAGTCTCTGTCTTTCAGGATCATCCATCAAGCGCTGGTTTCACTACAGGGCTCGAAGTTGTAAATCATGCAGAAAGGCTGTCACTCATCTCATTTAACCCTTTAAACACAGGGGTGGAAGAGGCGGGCTGTTCTTTGCAGAGCTGTAAGAAATAGCAATAAAATGGCCATAAAATTGATGAAGTTAGACTAATCTATACAATTAATTGTTCCTTGTAATGCAATAATTATTATGAGGGACAATTAAAAAACAGATCATGACTCCACCCTCCAAGTTCATCCTCAGAACCTGAAAGACTTCAGGGCTCCATAAAATATGTCATTTTTTGTTTTCTCTTTTGAGCTCCTTTCAGATTTTTTAATGTCCATTACAGACATGAAGAGCTGAGCTTCACTTTAGAATCAATCACAGGCTACTTCTGATCATGACCTTGCAGTGACTAAATAAGGAGTGCAAAAGCCCATTAGCAGCTGCTATTTTCAGCTCCGTAAATTAACAGTTCTTTTTCTTCTGTCTGCTTTTCCCCACTCCACCCCTACCCTTTTTTCTTTTTTTTTTTTTTTTTTTCCCTTTCTTCCTTTATTTTGGACAGGAAGACAGCAAAAAATGAAATGTGTAAGTGGCATGAGAGCTTCCACACTTAGCCTTGTCTTGCCTGCTTGAAGGCTGGTGACAGCTTTAGCCAAGTGCTGATTGCTTTGCCATGTCCTCCCCTGCCAGCCTGGGCCCCCCCTCCCAGGTCACGTTAAGCTCTAACTTTACAGATAATGCCTCCACCTGCTCCAAGCAGAAAGCCAGGGAGACTGGCATTAAATAATGAGGTGTCTTTCTTTTTTATCTTGCTATTTTATTTATTTATTTATTTTTGGTTCAAAGTGTCGGAACTTGGTAATGGAGGGTTATTAATGAAAAATATATGTTTGGGGTCTATTTGTTTAGATTCTGCAGTGACTTGATGGCAATTTTATCCCTGAATTATGTATGGCTCTGTTTTGCCTAGGCAAGCTGATACAAACAACAAATACAGTTAGAAAAAGATATATCAGTAAATAAACTGAAAGGTTGTAAAATATGAATGTTTATCATCCAGACGGTGCCGCTTCTCTTCCTTTTTACAGGAACTCTAGTTGAGATGGTATTTAGGAGCTTGGGACTTCTTCTGTTCCAGCAATCTCTGCAGCTTGTCACAAAAACAAATGACACCAGGGGGAACCTTGCCTTACACTGTATTCTTTTGCATGAACCTCAGTCTTCTTAAGGTGCTCATAATTTAAATTTATACCTTGATTTATTGGAAGATAAAGATTCTACTCGTCTTCCCTTACATACCCATGCTCCTTTTAACCCAGGCTCCTTCCTTTTCCATTTCAGCACTTAGCATCTGCTCACCTAACTCCACATGAAGGAGAAAGGCAAAGCACCAGATGAAGGTGTGTGTTCAGGATGGTGGATCCTGGTTTATTGTGCTAAGGGCAGGCAGTGCCCCACTGGTGGGGCAGAACAAGCTGCTGCCTTCCCTGTTCTGTGTACAGAGCTAATTCCTGCTATAAAGAGTAACACCTGCCACTGCTCTGTGAGCCTTGTCAATGATCCGAATATGTAAACAGGTCTTTCTCTGCATAGAATCATAGAATCATAGAATAGTTTGGGTTGGAAAGGACCTTAAGATCATTTAGTTCCAACCCCCCTGCCATGAGCAGGGACACCACACAGAATGTTCAGGTTGTGAACTGAAAGTAACTTTGGGGGGAACAAAGGATAAGATGTTTAATTGTCTGATGCGATTAAGAGAAACTTTTAATCCTCCATCTAGGATATAAATTCTATTTTTTAAATATCATCCATTACAAGTATCATGATAAATTAGCACTTGTTTTATTCTGGACTAAAGTCTCATCCCACAGGGATCTCCAAGAATTTCTGCTGTTAAAATATAGCATAGAGGAAATGATAATTTTAGCATCTCTCTGCAGTCTTAATTAAGTCTGTTCTTCTGATATAAAGCTGTGGTGTCTAATTACCAGAAAGCTGTCAGAAAGTAACTTTCAAAAAACCTGTGTCAAAAAAGAGTTGGGAAGACTGGAAATATTTCTTCAATTACAAATTTATGGCGCTAGTAGGGTTTTTTAAGTCTAGCAGTCAACATCGCTCATTCCTGTCTCAGTATCCCACCTCACAGCATAAATTCCAGGTCCAGCTCTTCTTCACCAAACAGTTGCTTTTTGTCCAGGTTGGTTTGAACAAATAAGGGAATGTTTCCTACCATTTTTTAGCTCGCACATTCACAAAGGATTTGAAGGTTTTGATTTTGGTGTATTCCACATCTCAGAGCAAATTCTGGCATAAATGTCCATCCATTTTACCTTCAAAAGCATGCAGAAACTCTGCAATGCCAAACTGTTAGCTAACCTGTAGCAGAATCAGGAATCCACTTTAAGACTCAGTCCTGGTTCTTTTTTTTTTTCCAAGCATGTGCCATTGCCTCGAAAAGAGTCATATTTAAGACAAAATCTGCTCTTTTGTTTGCCAAGAAGTCAGCAGAGCCTGTGCTTGCTTGTTACAGGTCTCACTTGGAAAACTCAAGAACCTCAGCCAGGTTTTGATGACCATCTCCCTGGTCATGCGCCCATGATCGAGCCACGGGTTTTGATTTTGTTACCAGCCTCTTCTGTAGCTCTACCTGCAGAAAGTCCCTTTTCTGAGATTTGCGTAAGGTAAAAAAAAAGGAGAGGGAATATGATGAATGCTGACAGGTACATTTGCTACAATTGATTAAACACTTTTGCCATCCTTACGATTTTCTTTCACCCGCCTCGTGTCTTGCCAGAAAGAGAGGTGTGAGTGACTTTGTCACTGACATTAAACACTTGCATATACTTCTAGCTGCAAAATGCTATCCCCAGAGTTTGTTTACTCGATCTGTATTTCCAATCAGTGCAGAAGGTTTACTAAAGCAGTTCATTACTGATTTATTTATGATGTATTTAGATAGCAAATATGGTTCTGTCAGCAGTTGCTGGCTAAACAGTGTTGACAGACATTAATAGCATATGGTATAGGAATGGAATTATGATCTTTAAGAGTCTTTGTGTCTCAACATACATTTACAGTTTGCATTTTTTCCTAGGTAGAGAGACAGAGGACTTCCAAACATGAAAACAGTCTTTCTTTTTCTTTTCATAACCTTTGGGGTTTGTTGGTGGTGACATTAAAATCTTCTGTGCCTGTTTAGCTGTTCAATTTAATGGAAGACAAATTCTCCCAAAGGTTTAATTTACTCTCACAAACTGAAATCACTGCATTCTCACCATGGGAAATGGCCTTAATTTTCCCAGCCTTCAGTATATATCAAGCATATAATTCATTTCTCCCCCCTCAATACTTCCCTCATTAGAAAACAAAGTTTTTGATATTTAAATGTTACATAGTTTAAGTTGAGAAACAGATCTTCTCAGCCCCGTAAAGTGCATTTTCAGACATGATTGCTTCTCTCTGACAGCAATAGATTTATACAGGGCGAAACAGAAAAATACTTGAATTTTTGACCTTTAATTGTCTGCTTCCTCTAGCACCAGCTTTTTCACCAGTGTCAAGGAGAAAAAGCAAAAAACGTGGTTGCTCATAGAGGAAGGAAGGACAGGTAGTGGTGAAACCACTTTGTGGCACTTGATACTGGTTGGGGAGACTAAACTGCATTGGGAAAGGACTAGGGAGGAAGATGAATTACATAGGAGATGTTGCCTCTCAATCACATGAGAAGAAAGAAATTGGGAAATAATATAGGAAATCATCTCATCCTTTTTATTGGGAAATAATATGGGAAATCATTTCATCCTTTTCAGATATATGGTAATGGAGGAGGTGAAGTGGAAATACACTGTTTAATTTCCAAAGTAATGGGCAACATTTTGCTTTCCATAAAATGGAATTAATAAAAAAAGATCTCTGCTGGAATTAGATTGCTGCATTTCCATAGGAGTGTTTGGCCTCAGAACTGTGCTACAGAAACCCAGCTAACAATACCCGAAGTTATCAGGTAAAAAAAAAAGGAAGAAGGGATCTGCTGAAGAAATGCTAAGGTCATGCAGAATGCCACCAGTGAGTGCAGGTTTGCTATTTGGCAGGAGCAAGGGCTTTTGAGTAATAGCTACATTAATGACTTTTTTTTAATTACTGCTATTTTTGATACATTCTTAGAGAGTTTAGGTTATAGACACTTCCTACTTCCACTGAGATTGGCAGCAAAAAACCCCAGAATATATATACATATATATGTACACATATAGATACCCATCAGACAAAAAGAAAGAACACTAGCAACAAGGAGAGGTTCTGTACAGAGAGAGCCAAGAAAAATAAAACATTGAGCCAGTTCTTCCTCTGTCTAAATCCATTTGCTTCAAAAGAATTACACCAGTAGGAAATTTAGCTTATTGTACATGGAAAAACTAATATGCCATTAACATGTGAAAAATTCGTATAAAGGAAACCCAAGTATGGACAAAGCATTCTCCAGGTCACAGACAGGCTGATCTCATCAATGCATGAAGCTTAATAGACATCCAGAGCTGGCTGAAGTGAGCTGACCCTGTAGGTAACCACTTTGAGAAGTCTGTCCTGCATCTTATGGGTTGGCCCCTCCAGCATCAAAGCTTTATTCAACAGTACCCATGGTGACATCTGTAGCATGTGTCTGTGCAGAGCTCTGGCACACGTCAGTGAATGCGTCCTCAACCCAGGCTTTGAGGGACTTTTCTGCTTGATCAAAGGCTGTAGGGAAGAGCTGTGGCTGTGGAGTAATGCTGCCTTGTCCAGGAGCATTGATGCTGCCACTGAGTCCTGCTTATGGACCAAAGATATTAGGCAGTGAATGAGTAGCCAAGAGATGTTTAAACTAAACTTCTCTGAGGCAGCAGCAAAGATGTCCAGTTTTGCTGGTTCTTCTCCCAGTGAGTGTTTAAAGACTCTTGTTTGAAAAAGGCAGAGTATTAAAACACAGCGAATACTTAAATAGGAGTTAAAAGCAGTTCCAGTCTTTCTGCATCTTCTTATTTTAAACATGCTTTTCTCTCTTTG
>NW_009935333.1:34146-53028 GCF_000696875.1 Nestor notabilis | reverse complement strand
AGTGGAGGGAAACTGACTGCACAGAAGGAGCAACGAACGGGCAGTACAATACATTTAAAAATTCAAATACACACTAGGCAAGTTCCAGCTGTGCATTTGTGGGTACATACAGTAATTAGCCCATGTAGACAAGGCAAACTGGTGCTTGTTCAAGACAAACCTTGTGCAGGTACTAGCTAGATCTGGCATGCTTTGCCTTCAATTAAATTTTAGCATACATTGATAAACACATTAAAAACTCATATTTATTTTTAGGTGTTATTCCTGGTAGAAAAAGAATCAGCCAGACAGGCTTTAAAAGGGAAGTATTATTTGGATTTGAACCTAATGGATACACTGAAAGTGTTTAGACAGACTAATGAAGTGTTATTGGCCTCTGGTCTATAATAAATGCTTCAATTTTATAGCTCGAAATCAACTTTACCCATAAAATCTCAAAGGACTTTCTCTTTTATAGTTGATTAGAAAATCAACTAGGACTCAGTGTCCATAGCCAGTGTATCCTCATGTATTATCAAAAAGGCTGTGCAGGCCTAAGTTTATATAACTCCCACTGATAGGACAAAAAGAAGTATTAGAAGTTTTCCTTTCACATCATCAGTAGTTAGTCCAAAATGTGTTAAATAAGGTGCACAAGATTTTTTGTCAGGAATAATTGGATTATTGATACCAAAAGATTTTACTGGTGTGAAGTCCAATCCTCAGTAAAATTATTTGGTGGGTTTCTATTCAAGAAGTACTGAAGTTAATGTGCAAGTCATTCCTTTTATTCAAAAGTTCTTGTTCACCACTTCTCCGTTTTTACTATCATTACCACTCTTTGTTTCTGTATGATTTCAGTCATTGCCTCAGGGGTCTTAATGGAAATATAAGTGCAGATCCTGTAACATACCTTCACAATACAAACACAGTTTGAACCTGGATGTAAATGTCATGTGCAAAAACCCTTGTAACACTTTGTTTTCTGTATGATCTCTGCATCCATTTCCACCACAACTCTAAGAAAGTAGACTTGTTTTTCTTCCCAGTTCTTTCTGATCACCCTTATAATAATCCTACTCTGTTCTTCCTTCTGATTTCCAGCAGAATTTTGAGGAAAAACATTATACATGAATTCAGCTATTGCCATGGAGGTTAAAGCCCTGTTCACATTTAAGGAAACCCTCCCGGACTGTTCTCTGCTCTACACTTGTTTCGTTTGATTTATCTTCTGTTGTTTGTAGTTTCACTGATCACCTTCTTATTACTTTTACACTTCCATCTATTTCAGTTTTGTGCTCCTTCTCCAGCTATTTCTTATCCCGCCCCTGCCACCTGCTCCCACCTGATGAATTGTCTGCTCAAACTGTTGATCTTGACCTGGCATGGTGTCTTCCACAGAAAATAAATGATGCCACACAGACATGTAATGATGCCTTAATAAACATCCCAGGTACATTTGCTCCTCTGCAGAAGTGCATAGCTCAGAAGCTGGTGTCCTGGTTGCAGGCTGATGCCTGGAAGGCAGTGGAACAGGAGAGGTAGGAATTAAAACACAAATGGAGAAGTTTTGCTCTTTGGGTGTGTATAACCCCACTCAAAAATTCTCTGGACCTTTTTTCCAAGCTCTTGTCTGCACTTACACTTGGGATTACTGGAAACAGCAATAAATATTTTAATTCTGTAAACATTTTAAATACCTTTTTTCCTTCTTTTTCTTTTTATGGCTTTTTTATATTTGAGCTTGCCTGCAGCAGCAATTCAGTTTTCAGAAAGTCAGTAAAATGAGTAATTTGGTAGAGGTCAGATGCCCTCTGTTGCTTTTCCTTCCAAGTCTGTGTGAGGCCCCAGGAAAAAAATGCAGGCAAGTTTACAAGTTTTTTGATTCAGTTAGAGATGGAGAGTGGACTGTTGGTCCCCTCTTTCAGCTCTTTAAGGATTATGGAGTCTGGATTTTTGATCCACTAGATTGCTTTGTGAATTCCAGCAGGCCTTAAATCCAGTTAGGATGGATATAATATATAGCTTTATTGTACCCAGTGGATATAATATATAGCTTTATTGTACCCTCACTTCAGCAGTAGTTACATCATGATACCTGTGCTGAAGAAGTCGTTTCTGTCAGTAAGTGACCTTTCTGATTATTGGATTTTTTTACCATAACTCATAGTTGTTTCTTGCTGAGATTCAGGAAAAGCTGACCCTGTGCAGCTGCAGCTTCCTGTTGCTGCTGCCTGGGTTTTCATGCTTTGCCCCATATGATAAATTTCAGTTATTGCTTAGGACAGGGCAGGAAGGCAACACTGAGACTGTGGTGATTAGGTGATTATGATCTCTAAATGATCTGTGTACCGGCCCTAGATGTAAGCCCTTCCTTGGATCATTTGAGACATGATTTAAAAGAACACAGCTTAATATTTGTGTTTAGGTCTTTTTTCTTTTTTTTTTTAAATTTACATTATTTTAACAATCTTGATAGATACTTGGAAACTATTTATTTTCTGTATCAGTTGGAAGCTTTTCCTTTTGACATGGATTGATTTGTTTTGCACAACTTACTTGCAGAGTGGAACCAACAGTACTAATTTTACTACTGATAATTATTACTATTCTTACTATTTATAGGCCTTCATATCTGCAAGGAAACAGTAAGGCAGCATCACGGATTGTGTAGAAAGAGAAAGTAAAGCGCTGGAGAGTATCAAAACTGGGAGCTTTTCGGGGCAGGAAGAATTTTGTTCCATGTTGGTAAAAGATTTCTGTAGGGTAATATTAGTGTTGGAGGCAATGCGTGAATAAAATGGCAATGGTAATAATAAAGATGCAGTCTATTTGCATAATCTATTACAAGAGTGATAAGACGTCATTCCCTCAAAGCTTCAGGTGAAAAGAGTTGCAAGTTTTATGTTACCAAAGCCAGCACCAGCACACCCACAATTATGCCTTTCTGAGGGAATACTTCAGGCAGGACCTTAAAAGTTATTTCCATTCTTCGAAACAGATTTCAAAGGATCACAGACTGATTCTTATCAGAGTTGCTGCAGCCATCTCCGCAGTGAGTGCAATGAGGAGTGAAAAGAAGGATCAGGCCCCCTGGGTGCTCCTTTCCTTGGTAGGGAAATGACCAAACATTACATAGGTGGATGCACACATATTGTATATATTTAATGCTCTTTGGAGTGTCTTGTTCAGGTATCTCTCATTCTGATGGCAGGGTAAGGGATAAAACACCTGTGGACTAGCATTAGGAGGTGATCCCACTCTAACCTACGCTATGCCAGGTCCAGCAGGAGGAAAGCCTTCTCTCTAATGAAACTTCATTATCTCTGGACTCTTCTTTTCCACAGTGTGGATTGAATTCTGGCTGTTGATGTTACTCAGGAATGTCGTTGTGCATGTACAGACTGTACATTTGAAGGAGATGTTTTGACCTTTCTCGTCTCTGCCTGGTGCTGCAAAGATGGAGTGATGTAGAACAGAGATTTTGTGACAGAGTAATAATAAGAAAGAATCTGTCTGCCAGTTCCTCATTACTGGATCTCTTTTAAATGCCAGAACCTTCTATGTTTGCCTTCAAACAACACTGAGCACCTAAATCAGCATAGTAAACAGATATAGAAAGAGACAGAAAGGTTAAAAGTGTACTCATAATCTCTTGCTTTTCCTCCTAAACATGTTTGATAGCAATATTGTTTCTTAAAAACAATATGACCTCATTTGTAAAGCAATATTCATGCTAAACTAGTCAGCTGTTAAATATACCCGGCACTGTGCATTATGATGAAGCTAAACCAGAATTTCAATTATTTTCTGGACACATTTAAAATTATAATACTTTACTGGGTTAGTGTTATAGTTCATCCAAATTACTCACAAAGTATCATATCAATCTCTTGCAACTGCTTATTGCTTACATATCTGAGAAGTTAGTCGAAGTAAGATGCCGTCTGGGTAATGACCTTCATGCTGGCTTAGTGCTTTGATGGTTATGTGGCTATAAGTGCAGGGATGTCTAATGGTCAAAAGTCAACGTTTGTTGGCCATAATATTTGTCACAAAAGAAACAGACTATTCATTTGGACCAGCATTTGCAACAGCATGTTCCTGAAAGGGAAATAAATAGGGAAATAAACCACTTGATGATCTGTGTATTCTTCACTAGTGTTCCTTTTGCAGTGAAATCCCAGCAAATGAAAATTCACATTTCAAAATTATTTGCAGTTTTTTATTGCCTGGAATGCGAGATCAAAACAAAGCAAGAAGATGAGGAAGATATATTTCATTATACTCCCACTTTCTACTCATGCACTCTATCTAAAGAGATCTTAAGAAAGAAAATAATGTTGCAGCCATGGTTTAACCAGCTATGAGTAACCAGTACAGATTTATAAATACTACTGGCAAGTGCGGCTTAAAGCAGATCTCACTGGAGCTGCAATATGGCTGTATTTCTAAAAAGAAAATCAAAAGGCTCACTGCTCTTTAGACACATGTTATATTAATAATGTCCTTTTAAAGCTATATTAATAATTTCTTTAAAAAAATAGACTTTAATACTAGGTCCTAGTCAACAAGTTATCACAAGGAACTTGCATTTTATGCAGCACCTTCAGCTGCACATGAAACATGTAAGAAGTGCTGTTGGCTTCAGCTCCAGCCGTCACTGGCCCATGAAGCTGAGTGGTCAAGCAGGTCTAGATTTTCTGTTCACCATACAAGCACATGCATTTCCCAGTGTGCTCCTGCAGAATGTGTACAAGAAGCAGCATTTTGCTGCAGGGAGGCTGGGGTTTTGAAGAGAAAATGGCTGTTCATGGAGGTTATCCATAAAAACATCTGAGCTTTGAACTGACCCTGTGTGACTTGCAAGAGGCCACCTCAGCAATCAGTGGCAGATGCCAGAGTTACAACAGTTGAGCCTTGCTCCTTGCTCTGGCAGAGTTTCTAGTAAGGCTGACTCATTTAATCCTTAGTCACATTACTGAAATCAGGCTGCTATTGTTTATATATTAATAATTGATCATTAAGTAATTATGGCAGTGAAGCATCATCATGCTATGTCTTTATGGCAGATAAGCCTGTCTAGTCTTACCCCAAGTGAGACAAACTTAACATGTTTATGAGCCTTCTTGAATTGGGGCTTAAATTCTTGTGCATGAGACTGGGTACTCCATCGTATTTAGCCAAGCTGGTCTGTTTTGAATTGGAGAGGCCAAGAAATAAGCAGACTTTTAAACATAATAATCAAATCATTTGTCTCTCACATCATGCTATTCAATGCACTGAACAAGCTTCAGTTAACTAAGAGAAATAGTAATTTCCCACAGTAGCAGACCATATCGAAACACTCAAACCCCACTGTGTGAAGGGCTGGTACTTCAAGATTTTTACATGTTGAACATAGTAACGAAACAACTATGATTATATGGATCTATTTTTAGAACAAACATTGTGCTTTCGTACACAGAATTCTCCACTCTGACCAAGAGCCTTTGAAGGGAAAGTGTTGATCTTACACTGGTTTATTACATGCAATATGTCCAGCTTCAAGTTACCCCTACATGTATTCAAAGCCCACCTCTTCAAGCAGAATGTGTTGTGCAGAAATGCTGTCCATGGACTCAACAGAAATGAGTCAAAGATTTATTCTTTTTAGGATAAAAAGCAAGTGTCCATAAACATAATCCTCATCTTCTTTCTACTTATAATTGCATTTAATATAAATGTACTTCATTACTGGAGAGCTGTCTTCCCGGCCATACAATAGCAAACAAATTCTTCAGAAGCATCTTTAATTATTCATTTGGCTGTACTATATTTTATACTACTTTTCATAAATGTTAATCTTTATTATTGCCCTACCAAGATAAAAAAAAAGGAAGGAGGAAAGAAATACCTGTTATTAAATGACCTATCAGACTGACATGGATAAATGTTGGTAGCTATTTAATTGTTTCCCATCTGAAGTTTTATACAGTTTCTATCAAACTGAAGGGTAATTTTTTTAGTAGCTGCTTATTTTAAATGTACAAAACCCTTGTGTGTAATTCCATTAGCTGCCCTACAGCATTGCAATCTACAGTTTCCCTGAGGCTGTTGTGAAATATTGATGAAATCCTTGCTTTTGTGGCTTCCTCTGATACACTAAACATTTGTCTGATGTTAGTTGAACTTGAATGGATCTGTTCAGAGTTATATCAGTAGTGACTTCAAAGGCTGTAAGGCTGTTACAGTTTTTTTTTACAAACTGAAGTTTCAAAGCCTTACCGTGTGGTACTTTAAAAAAACAAAGTTCATATCAAATGAACCAAAGTGTTAGCAATACAGTGGTAAGACTCATTACAATTTCAATTTATATAGATATATTTTTTTTGTGATTCTGATTGCTGGCTCATGCCATTTAAAGAAATTTACATTGGCACTTAGGGGAACTTAGGACATTGAAAGAGGGAAAACATCATTTGAAACTTGGCTTTCAAATGAGGTAATCTGTACATTTACAAAGCCACTCTGCTGTTTTCCGCAACAATAAATAGGACAAGAGAAAACAGAAGAAAGGCAAAGAGAAACAAAAGCTTCAGACTTATGTTTTCATCAGCAAACTGATTTACACTGCAGCAATTAAAATGACTAATGAGGAAAACGTATTTGCTGTTACTGTATTCCTTTAATTGTGGAGGACCAAACTGCATTTTGGAAAGCACCCTTTGTGTCTGTGCCAGCAGCTAAATGCAGCACGTATTGCTGTTGGGATGTGATGACTGCCTTATACCTGTACAAACCTTTGCCTGCTGAGGAGTTGGGTGCAAGAGATGGGCAGGCAGGACAGGGGCAGAGGCCAGGGCTGCTGCTTCTGCATGGCGAGGGGCTGGGCAGGTCTTTGCATTCAAGTGGTGAAGCTTTCATTAGAAGCATATTTCTTGCAAATACAATCTGGACAATATCAAACACCTTCAGGTTGTTGAAGCAATGAAATTGTAAAGTTCCAGGGGGTTGTAGAAAATAACAAACATAAATGTTTTTAACTAAAGGCAAATTATTCACTTATGCTATAAGCCCTCATGTAAGGAACTTGAACTGTTGGCTCTGAACATGGTTAAATCCATTTGTGCGATAGCTAGCACCTGGCCATTCAGCTGTTCAAACCGACTGGATCCAGAGCAAGGCAAATATGTCTGAAGCTGCTTTTATTTTGCAATGCAACAACTATGAAACATCACCCTTAAGGAAAATTATCCAAGAAAAATCTCCCTAACAGTTTTGTCCCTGCCGAGGACTCTCAGCTCAGCAGAGTACATCAGCTCACCTCGCTTTTTTCAGTTTTCCTTTTGTTTCTGGGGTTTGTTCCTGGTTTATTATTGGTTTTGCTTTGGGTTCATGGGTCACTCACAAGCTAGTTCCCTGTGCGTATCCTTCCAGCCTCTGATTGTTTCCATTTGACTCACAACTGCACAGGATGCAATGTACATAAGGCATAATCTGTTCTTTGTGATGCTGAAAGTCCCACTGAAACCAGTGGGTATTTTGCCTTCTAAACCAGTAGGAGATTGGACACTTAATAGAAATCTTTATAATACAACTCTAATTAGACTGTAACAAAATGAAAGCCCCAAATTGCTTCATTTCAGCATCATCTATAAATAATAGTTATGGTTCCATTGAGTTGCATTTGTGTGTTAAAATTGTTATGGCAGAAGCCACTCCAAGTTTCTCCGCTCCTGAGCTGCAGTGGCTTCACAAGCCTGGCACTGCAGAGGTTGCTTTTGTCCATGAAGGATGGTCGTGGCTGTTTCTTGTCCTACTCTGCAAGAGTCAGGAATTCATGGCCCAGTATCAGCTGCTGGAACTGTTTAAAAAACAAAGTTCTAAAAAAAAAAAAGGCAAAGGAATATTGGGAGAAATCTCTTCTTTGAGATGACAGGTTGATTTGGACACAAAATTGCATCACACGGTGGTGATTGATTGATTGACAACTTTCACACTGAGCCACTGCAAACTGAACTTGGAGGTGATGGCAGTTAGTAATAGCAGCAAAAGCTGCAAATAATTTCCTGTTATCCAAAGTAATTAACTGGCCTTCCAGAAAAGAGGCAGCTGAACATATTCAGCCTTTTCTGAACTTTGGAGAACATCTAGAACCTTTATCAGGATGCATGTGGGTTTAGGAATATGCACACTGCCAGGATGTTTAGACCAGCTAACAGAGGTGCTTTTCTGTCTCTGAAACCCGTGATGCAGAATGAGCTGCTCTCTGCTCTCTCCATGGTAAGAATGGGGCCTTTCCCTGTATTTCCTTTCCATCCTGCAGAACTTAACAGGAAGTTATTTCCCTGGTACAGAATTTTTGAACATAGCTTAAAAAGTTCTGAAATACATATTATTCACTCTTGTATTACAAATTTTGTAATTTAATAGTTCTTTCCATAAAAGCCATTGCATTTCCAGAGTGTTCCATTCATTTTAATCCTGTTAAATTCTAACATGTCTTTGATATAAGAGTTATGCAACAGAGCAGGGATTTTTTTTTTCCACAGCTGCCAATTTATTTCTCAAGTTCATTTTCAAACTGGGATGAATCTATAGCCATGAACTCCTACAAAGAGCCAGGTTAAGATTTGTCTTTGGGTAGCTAATGTAGTTAGACATTTTTGAGAAACAGGAATGAGAAGTGGTCATTATCCATTATCTGCATGAAATATTTCAGAGAAAGAAACAGTTTCTGCCAAAGACAAAAAGATGTTTGAGCTGAAGCCAGACAAGAAGGAAACAAGATCACCTTATAGCACTGTGAGATTGTTTTACTAATGATGTTATTTCAAGTAAAACTGGAATATATATATGAAGAAGTGCAGATGGTGCATGGGTTTTACACGGATTAGCAGTGTTGTTCTGGACAATGATTCACTGTCCCTTTTCTTGGCAGGAAATAAATTTTCCAGTCTTGGAAAGAAACATGTATGTATATATTTTAAGAAATGTTTCTCTATGTGGAAAAAGATCAAATTTGAGTGAAAATAGCATCCACTGGTGGAAAAGTTCACAGTCAGAATGAACACTAAAAAAAAGATGTGTTCACACTCTACAATTCAAGGTCAAAAGTGATGTACAACGTGGTGCAAATTACAGGTTAGGCAGGGGTGTGAGGGCCTGGAAGTCAATGCTGGGTTCAGCATCACCTGGAGCTTGGCTCAGCACCTTCTGCATGGCAGGGTCAAGGCTTCAATATGCATGTGGATGGTGTTAGACTCACACATTCAAAGAAGAGTTTTTTCAGCTGTATTAGCTGGGCCTGCTTTCTTCTAGTTACTCTGCAGAAATATGCTATAAATACCTAAGCAAATGTTATCTTTTGAAGAACAGTCAGCTGTTCATTGCAACCCTTGTCCTACAGAAGCAGGTTTCTGAAGTTACCATGAATCCAATCACAAAGGCACAGAGGAAAACTTTAAAAAGCTTTTAGAATTGTATTTATGACTATTATCCATATGACAATATTATCCTTCCTGATGTCGTGATTTTGACATCTTGGGCTCAATCAGCACTAAACCCAGATTTCTATTTAGGAAGCCAGAACTTGCTTCCGTTCAGTGCTCAGAAGCTCCTGGGTTTTGTCCAGTCCTTAAGATGACAGAGAAATTTTAGTCCCCCCACTTCTTCAGGCCTGCACATTGCCCATCTTACATCTCTGGCTGTGCCTGTTTCATTTCGGTGGGAATAATTCTCATCTAGGTGAAGGAGGAAGCATTCATTTGGTTACTTAGTTTGGATTTATTTAATTCTATTTTTTCTCCTGTAAGACAGCTGTATATGAGCACTCAGAGGTTTGGAATGTCAGAATAAGCCTGGGGGACAACTGGTGGGAAGAGAACAGGTCATTCAACAATTTATTATATGGACATCAGTATGACGTACAAAATTCATGCTACATATTATGGACACTGCATTTAAAGCATGTGGGTGTACAGGCTTAAGACACCTTTTACTTAGAAAATAAATAATGCAAAGTCCACTTAAATTAATGTTTTTTTCTGTTAAGTAGCTACATCAGTTCACATCAAGCTTCATGTCCAGTGAAATCTTACTAAAACCCACTGCTGGAAGGACACGTGCATTCCTTGTACCCTAGGTTGTCTGCACAGAAGAGGTCTCCACTGTCCTTAAAATGCCCACAGCAATTTAAATCATTTACATAAACAGAAATGGTTTTACAAGTAGGATACTGAAATGTGTTTCCAAAGCTGCCCAGAACCCTCAGCCGTTAAAATGGACCTGACTGATGTTTTTGCGAAAATCTTGATAGTGCTTTCTAGTAAGTTACTTTTACCACTTTCATAAGATTGTGTCTGTGCCTTATACAGACACAAAAAAGAGGATTTCTCAGCATGAGTTACTCTTCCGTAAAGGTTATAGTAAACATGTCAATGCCTAATTAAGCAGAAAATTTTATCTGTATTGTGGGGGATGTGCAGCTGTCTGGTACTTCTGCTTCTCCTGGTAAATCCTTTTAGAAGGACAAAGGGTACTGTGAGGAAGAAACCGCTGTATCTATCTTCCAAAGGAAAAACAAAATACCTTCTGGTGAAAAATGGGTTAATAATATTCGAAGAATTGGTGCTGAAATGGAGAATCAAATTTGCACCGACCCAAACCCATGTGAATGCTGTTTGTTGTCTGTTTTGTCTGATTCCTTCATTGGATTCCCTCCTTATTTTTGTTTTGCTGGGTGTAATATGCCTGGCACTGTGATACATCCTGGCAAGGGGCCAGCATCGCTACCTACGCTGTGCAGTGTCTCTAACATCGTGAGAACCATGTCAGGCCTGCTCATCAGTTCATGCTGCTTGTTTAACAAGGTTACTACTCATGACGTGTAGGAGCTTTTGCCGCCTCCATGTCCCTCTGTTCTCCTTGGTCCCTGAAAAACATACGAGCTCAGAAAGGGGTAGATGGAAAGTATCATCTGGTTATTAGGGAAAAAGTCTAGGGAGGAGAAAAAAATCTTTTGTTCTGTGTTATCTTTGCTGCTTGCCTCAGTCTGGTCACCTGTAAACAGGGTACTAGTATTTGCTGTACCCCAACGCACTACTAAAAGGCTTATTTTTTAGTATTTAACACTTTAATACTATTTTGCTACTTTGCTGGAAGCATCTGCTGAAGAGCACAGCGTTCCTGCTGCTATGTGATTATTTCATCATGGTAAAATGCTGTCCAGGTCATTTGCTCATAGCTGCTGCCTCAGGTTGTGAAGTTGCCTGGTATCATCCCTGGAGTAAGCCAAGCCCAGCTCTAAGCTGGTGTGATTTGTGCAGGTCTTAAGACCATGGGAAGGGCATAGGGAAGATGACTCGTGGGTTTCTTAGCCCATCCACAGAGAGCGCCATCATTTCCCCGTTCTTATATTGCAGCTTCATCCAAGGAACAAATCCTCTAGTTCTAGTTCATCTCTTTGGCTTAATGGTAAACGTGTGTTGGAAGGGCTGAGATACACATGCAAAAAGACTGAAAAATTAAAACACACCTGAAAAACTTGTGGAAGGCTTTGTCCATATGTTAATCAAAATGCTTCTGCCTTTTCTGTCCATCCCTTTAATTTGCTGAAAGGATATCATTTGTGCTGGAGTATCAGATTCAAGGGAGTGAAATGAGCCAGATTCTCAAAGAACCATAAAATAACTTTTCTCAGAAGATGGGAAGAAACTGGATTTTAAACAAATAACGCTTTTAGGCTCATTTAACTTGTGCTTTTGGAGCTTTCAGTGTTACTTCACAATTACGAGTACTAGAATTTTATTTTTGCTTAGTTATTTTAAGGGTGGCTTTGATTTGAGGGCTTTGGTATATTTGTCTGATACAAAAAACCTAGATCTTAAGGAAACACAGCAAAGTACTCCTGAGACTGCAGTGCAGTCACTAGGGTTAGCAGCATTGTGTTTGCACCTCACTGGAAGACCTCGTCAATGCGTCTCCTACAAAAACCTGTGCTTCTGAAATCAACATTTAGTTTTGATGAGTGGCTGTCAATAGCAGTGAATTGTTTCAATGTTTGCTTGCATTGTGCATATCAGCTTTGCAGTAGCTGTTAAAAAAATTACACTGGGGTTTTGTGGAAACATACCTGAACCACTCGTTCTGCTTCATCTCTTTTTGTGGGGTCTGGCAGTGAATTGCTGACTGTGTTGAGTCATTAGGAATTTATCCACTAACTGCAACAGAGCCAGTTCACCCTTAAAAATCCTCTGTTTTAACCAGGTTATCTCTGTAACTTAGGCAGAACTACTGCTGATACAAGGCCAGAAAACAAAACAAACTCAGCAGCTTGAATTCCTAAATGAATTTTAAAATTTACAGCTCTTCCAGTATTAAGTTCATCTTATTAACCAAATAATCTAATTTATCAAAGAAAATCTTTCTGGATTTGTTCAACTTTTTCAGTTTTACAGTTAATTTTGGCCTACCTCTGTCACATCCTAATACGCTTCAGTAACATCCAAGGGTTCTTGCCCTGAAATTTATGGATATGTTTTTACTGAAGCACAATTTGCTTTTATCGTAGACAGTACATCTATAAACAAAAGAGTTCCACTTATGCCTATTAGCACTTTCAGATGTTGTATTTTGACATATAAATTATTTGTGTACATTCTAAAGTGCAGTTTTAGGTGATCAAATGGCACAAGGTTACTGTACCTAGATGATGCTATGAACCAAGAAGATTATGGCAGTTATTTTTCTTCTCTTCCTTGCCAGTTCTACCCTTTCTTTCGCTGAGGCCAAAACCAATTTGATAGAATTGAAGCTTTTAATATAAACTTTAAATACTTACACATGAATTTTCAACTGTCCCATTATGGGACAGTTAGAATTATACTCCCATGACAGGAAAATTATTAACTCAGAATCTCTGGCAGTTATAAAGAATTATGATCATCTGCCAGCAAGATGCAGCAACCTTCACAAAAAGAGACACCATTTGGTTTTTTTCACTTCCAGAACTAACAGTCAATAAAGTTGTAGATTAAAAGGAAGTCCAGTAAAGAAAACACGTAGTGAAACTAGAAAGCTTGGACTGTAGTATTCTCCTTTAACAAGTTATTTCATATATTGACATTACATTTCAGGTTATGTCCAAGAGGAAGATTTAAAGGAAGAGGAAGATATAAAGGAGGAGGAAGAAGATGATGACGACAACAATTCAACTGCTCAGCTCCAGGGCAGCAATGATACTGGCACGGATGAGGAACATGAAGTGGGTCCTGAGCAGAAAGGGAACTTCAGTTACCAGAATTCCCCTGTCAGTCATATATCTAACCAGGATGCTGAAAACGAGTCACTACTAAGTGATGGTAGTGACCACCTGGCAGATATTAAAAGCATTTGCTCTAGAGAGCCACAGGACCCAAAAACCAGCACCCATCCCAAAGCCCAGAATGAAGCACACGATTGCATGGATAAAATGACAGCGGTCTATGCCAACATACTGTCGGACTCTTATTGGACCGGCTTAGGGCTGGGTTTCAAATTGTCTAACTCTGAAAAGAGGAGTTGTGACAACAGAAACGGAGGGAACAAAGCTGATTTTGATTGGCACCAAGACGCACTGTCCAAAAGCTTACAGCAGAATTTACCTTCCAGACCTGTCTCGAAACCCAACCTGTTCAGCTCAGTCCAGCTCTACAGGCAGAGCAGCAAAATGTGTGGAACTGTGTTCACGGGCGCCAGCCGGTTTCGGTGCCGGCAGTGCAGTGCTGCCTACGACACGCTGGTAGAACTAACAGTTCATATGAATGAGACAGGTCATTACCAAGATGACAACCATAAAAAGGACAAGCACAGACCTACCAGCTATTCAAAGCCCCGAAAAAGGGCTTTCCAGGATATGGACAAGGAAGATGCACAAAAAGTTCTGAAATGCATGTTCTGTGGTGACTCTTTCGATTCCCTTCAAGATCTGAGTGTTCATATGATAAAAACAAAACATTACCAAAAAGTGCCTTTGAAGGAGCCGGTACCAACCATTTCTTCAAAACTGGTCACTCCAGCAAAGAAACGTGTGTTTGATGTTAACAGGCCTTGTTCGCCCGATTCCACAACGGGGTCTTTCTCAGATACTTTTTCTCCTCAGAAGAATGCGAACCTGCAGCTATCATCTAACAACCGCTATGGCTACCAGAATGGTGCCAGCTACACATGGCAGTTTGAGGCCTGCAAATCCCAGATTTTGAAGTGTATGGAATGTGGAAGTTCCCATGATACCTTGCAGCAGCTCACAACCCACATGATGGTCACTGGCCATTTCTTGAAAGTCACAAGTTCAGCTTCAAAGAAAGGAAAGCAACTTGTTCTGGATCCTTTAGCTGTGGAAAAAATGCAATCACTGTCTGAAGCACCCGCCAGTGACAGCCCGGTTTCAAAATCAACCAGTAAATCATCTGCAGAATGCATAGCTCCCACCTCCGAACTAAAAAAAGAAAGTAAAAAAGATAAAGCTGATGATGCAAACAAAGATGAGAAAGCAGTAAAATCTGAAGAGTATGAAGACACTCTTCAGAAACCACTGGATCCCACAATGAAATACCAGTACCTCAGAGAAGAAGATTTAGAAGATGGTTCAAAGGGTGGTGGGGACATTTTAAAGTCCTTGGAGAACACTGTCACAACAGCCATCAATAAAGCTCAAAATGGAGCTCCTAGCTGGAGTGCGTATCCCAGCATCCATGCAGCTTATCAGCTCTCAGAAGGAGCTAAGCCATCTTTGCCTGTGGGTTCCCAAGTACTGCAAATCAGGCCAACTATCACCAATAAACTGAGGCCCATAGCTCCAAAGTGGAAGGTCATGCCACTGGTCCCTATCTCAGCAAATGTGTCCCAGTGCACTCAAGTGAAGAAGGAAACTGATGACAAGGAGGAGGTACAAAAGGACTATGCTAAAGAGAGTATCCAAGCTGAGCCTGCCTCACTCAACCCTGGTGAGAGAGAACCTCCCCTCAAATCTGAAGCCTCTGTGGAGCCAAAAAAGACAGAACCATGTCCCTTGAAAGAGGAAGACAAAATTAAAGAGGACAGTGGAAAAGACAAAACAGTCCTCAAGGAAACAACAGCAGCTTCTCTTAGTAACGGTTGTGCTGCTGCCAACCATTCGTCTGACCTGCCTTGTGTCAACCCTCTCAGTGCGCTGCAGTCAGTGCTGAATAATCACTTGGGCAAAGCCACTGAGCCTTTACAGGCTCAATCCAGCTGCAGCCCCAGCTCTAGCACAATTTCTATGTTCCACAAAACTAATCTAAATATGATGGAGAAGCCAGTTTTATCTCCAGCTCCAACGCCACCAAAGCCTGCGAGTGTATCCAGGCACTATTTGTTTGAAAACAATGATCAGCCTATTGACCTGACCAAATCCAAAGGCAAGAAAGCTGAGTCACCTCAAGCACAATCTTGTACTTCTCCACCTCAAAAACATGCGCTGTCTGACATCGCTGACATGGTCAAAGTTCTTCCCAAAGCTACTACACCAAAACCTGCGGCGTCTTCAAGGATCCCATCTATGAAATTGGAAATAGATGTCCGACGCTTTGAGGATGTCTCAACAGAAGTCTCCACTCTGCATAAAAGGAAGGGCAGACAGTCAAACTGGAATCCTCAGCATCTTCTCATTTTGCAAGCTCAGTTCGCTTCCAGCCTTTTCCAGACATCTGAAGGTAAATATTTATTATCAGACCTAGGCCCACAAGAGCGCATGCAGATTTCCAAATTTACTGGACTGTCGATGACCACCATCAGCCATTGGTTGGCAAATGTCAAGTATCAACTTAGGAAAACTGGAGGAACAAAGTTTTTGAAAAACATGGACAAAGGACATCCAGTCTTTTATTGCAGCGACTGTGCATCTCAGTTTCGAACCCCATCTACTTACATTAGCCACTTAGAATCTCACCTAGGTTTCCAAATGAAAGACATGAACAGGCTGGCTGTGGAGCAGCAAACCAAGGTAGAGCAAGAAATCTCCAGAGTTTCAGTTCAAAGATCTCCTGAAACAATAGCTGGAGAAGAGGACACAGACTCTAAGTTCAAATGTAAGTTGTGCTGTCGGACATTTGCGAGCAAACATGCAGTAAAACTTCATCTAAGCAAAACACACAGCAAGTCACCAGAACACCATTCACAATTTGTAGCAGAAGTGGATGAAGAATAACTCTTAAGGTATGCATGCTCTATAGCGAGTTTTAATTTCATCATTTTAAGGAGGCTTCGTAAGACATTTGTACTTTCTTAAATGCAGGAAAACAGTATAAAATGCATAATGTACTCCTGCTTCATTCATCTAATTGCATATACATATCCATTTTATAATGTTTTCAAGAAGAGAGCTTCGTAAATGCGTAACCACATTGCCCTGTATAGAGAAGTTGTTTCTTATTAGTATTTTCAAAGTAGCTGTTTTCCCAGGTCTCACTCTTTTTGTTTCTAAGAATTTATGTTTTCACATCCTATGCACTTCGGTGTGGAATGCAACAACTAAATGCTACTCTTTGCAATAAGAATGGAAAAAGGAGGGGGAAAAAAGCACTGAAAACCAAAAGGTTATTACCTTTTTCAGTGCTAACACACCAGTAAATCTGATATTGATAGGGGAAAGGAAGACAATTCAAATGTCAAATTAGCAAAATCTTAATTATTCCAAGTTTCTCATCATCTCACACCCAGCCCCAAGAACCTACAAATAACTCTGAAAAGTTAATGTCTAGAAGTTCAGTTATTCTTTTGCTGATAATTGGTTATTCAGTTTTGTAAAATATTCTAATATTTTACATGTACTAGAACACTTACTATTGTGAGTGGCCTTTTTTTTTTTGCTTCATTTTGACCCATCTCTCCATCATCCCTTTTTTAATCTTTGAGATGTTTGACTATATTTTGTTTCATGTTGGTGGGAGCACTCATTAATCCATATACATCCCTGACTTCAGTACAAGTTCTCGTGTAACCTGGAGGGGTGTTAATGCTTAATTGAGAAAGCAGCTAGTTTTTTTACAAGCTTAATATTTCAAAGATCTGTAAGTAGGAAACTTCTACGTTAGTATTGCTATTTTTTTGCTGAAAGATACACCAATTGCCACAACCAATGTTTATAACATGTAATGTAATATTCAAATGACACACAGTTTTTGCGTTTTTAATTTTACTTGATTCATAAACTTGAATATTCTTGATTTAAATAAATACACAGAACGTCAACTAAAAAGTCCAAATAGAAGTTTTTTGTTCTAATGAGTTTATTTCCAGGAAGATTCTGTTATTCATTCCCAACAATTTCTCCAGCAGACTCAGGCTCTGCTTCTCCTCACAAAATAATCATGTGCAGATTCAGATTTTCTCCAGCATGTTCATTACTTAAATAACATTTGGGAAATGAATTCGTCAGACAGTCAAAATTAAAGATGTGTTGTGAGTTGTCACTTACGCCACCTGCTATTGTGGCTATTCTCTGGCTAATTGAGGGTGCAGCACTTTGAGGATGAATACTCGTTTGTGTGAAGATTTCACATTTGTTTGCTGCAAATATTCATGAAGCTTTAAGAAACACTTTCTGTGTACAGAGCCAGCACAAGGACTATGCGTCACTTAGGCTCCATTAAAAAGGCTACTTTTGAATAATTTAAACCACTAATCAAAGGGTTACTTTGGGATGGGTAGTAGAAGCTATTACTGTAGAGTATAACGTCAGTATTCAACTGCAATAAGATTTAAGTTTTACATACATCTTGGACACGCTGACTGCATTTGACTAGATTTATGCTTTCTGCATATTTTAGCCAGCAAAATTCTGTCTAACTCAAAAAGAGTTTGTGTTCTAAATAGGACTAATACCTGTAAGTTTCTATTTTGGCATTTTTAACCTAACAGTGGAACTCAATTAATGTTCCTTGTTTATTTGACCATTCAAAATCAACATACCTGACAGAATATCAGAAGACTATGAGATTGGTCAGGAAAAATACTCCATACTTTGTTTCCTTCCCCGTCAGTTAATGATTATTAAGACTCTGACATTCGTAGTTTTCACACAAGAGATATTAGAGCAAACCAATAATTTGGGTACTATCAAACAAAAGCTATCTGCCAAATATATTAATGTAACAGTTATTTTGGCACATTCATGGTTTAATACATGACAAATGTTTCTGATTTGGTCTTAAAAGCACCATATTATTACTAAGAGGCAAACCAAACACCCACCTTTATAAACATGTTACTATTTCTGAGGATTTGGAGAACAAATACAAAGGAAAAAATCTCTAAGGAAAAAAAAAAAAGAAGTTTCTGCATTGCAATAACCTGCACAGAAACATCGTGGGTATTATTCAGGTGATATGTAACTACATAAATAAGGTAGTGTCCTTCCTGCCTTTGGGTACCGAGAAATTGCTGTTCTCTTAATACTCATCCATTTCTAATTTATATCAAGATGCAGGTTGTATCTTACCTTTGAAAAAATATATTTAAATTGCAATGACAGAGTGATAGCACTGTTATCTGGAACTATAATTTTAGTTGGTATGCATGATAGCACAAATTGTATGAAATGATGGGGTATTTTGGATAGCATTGTAAAAATTTTATTACACTTTTTGAGCCGTAAGCCTCCTGAAGTTCTGACTGTGTAAGAAGTGTGGAGGCCAGAGTTTATTCATATGGTTTCTCCCTGAGATCTGCAAGGAGACTAGATCAAATAACAGGGATTTTCAGAGTTTACTTATTCTTACCATGTTATTTTTAAGATTCAGTGTACATTTGAATAATAACATAGAGGAGAGCACAGTATTTAGATACAAGAAATATAAAGCACATTGAGATTCTTAAAATGTGCACATGCATTTGTGTTTACTTCTAGGCACTATTGTAGGG